>NC_059131.1:83388109-83690723 GCF_020740605.2 Lemur catta
AAGCCTAGCACTCTGGGAGGCCGAGGTAGGTGGATCTTTTGAGCTCAGGAGTTTGAGTCCAGCCTGAGCAAGAGCGAAACCCTATCTCTACTAAAAAAATAGAAAGAAATTAGCTGGACAACTAAAAATATATAGAAAAAGTAGCCGGGCATGGTGACACATACCTGTAGTCCCAGCTACTCGGGAGGCTGAGGCAGAAGGATCACTTGAGCCCAGGAGTTTGAGGTTGCTGTGAGCTAGGCTGACACCATGGCACTCTAGCCCGGGCAACAGAGTGAGACTCTGTTGCAAGAAAAAAAAAAAAAAAAAAAAGTGATTCTGATATGGTCTGAGAAAGAAATGAGGAAAATATTATTGGAAATTGAAGGGAAGGCAATCCTTGTTATACAGTGGCAAAAACAAACAAACAAACAAACAAAAAACTGGCTTAATTGTGTTCTAGTGTTTTGTAGAAAGTAGAAATTGTAAATGACAAACGTTGATATTGAGCTGAGGAGATTTCTATGCAAAGCATTGAAGGCCCAGCCTGATTTCTCCTTGCTGCTTATAGTAAAATGCAAGAGAAGAAAGATAAGTTGGAACAAGTGTTAAGCAAAAAGGAAGTAGAACTTTGAGATATGGAAAATTCTTAGCCTATCCCTATTGTGTAAAAGGCGAGAAATTATGTTCTGGAAAAGACATCCAAATGCAGCTGGAAAGTCGTTCGATAAGAAGATCATGGGTGTGACTCATGGATCTAATCAGGAATCGCATCAAAAGCCAGGAATAGAGATGGGTTCCAACAGCAAACATGCTGCCAGCTTGAAGCTATGGGGGCAGATACGGAATGAAGTAAAGGAAACCTGTCAGATTCCTGTGATTCCACAGGACAGGCTAATAGATCTATCTAGCTTTAGACATGTGTTATCTTTCAAGAAAAGCAAGGATGATCTCAAAGGCAGGACTGTTTCCTCTTGTGTTCAAGAGGTTGGGACCACCTTCTCTGGGGGACACCCATCTTCCAGAATTGTGAAAAAAAATAATTTATGTTTTTTAAGCTACCCTGTCTATGGCATGTTGCTGTTCTGTAATACTGGGTACAAACTAATACAGCAATGGATTTAGTTGTGTCTTCAAAAAAGATATGCCCAAATCCTAATCCTTGGCACTTGTACATATGACCTTATATGGAAATAGTATCTTTGTAAATGCAATTAAAGTAAGGATAGAAATGAGGTCATACCGTTTGGGCCTTCAGTCTAATAAGAGTATCTTTGAAAGACACAGGAAAGGAGAAGACACAGGGACACAGCAGTGAAGGCCATGTGGAGACAGAGGCAGAGTTTGGAGAGTGTGTCACCACAGCCAAGGGATGCCAGACACAGCCCAAAGCTGGATTTACCTCTTACAGGACCTATAGGGAGTGTGGCCTTGCTGGCTCTTTATTTTGGACTTCTGACCTCCAGAACAAGAAGGAATAAATATCTGTTGTTTTAAGCCACCCTGTTTGAGATACTTTGTTATGACAGCCCTAGGAAATTAAAACATATTATCTGAAGTTACACAACCATCTGTGCAAGTTCGAGTTTTGAATCCTAGTCTATTTGACTCTAAAGACCTTTGTCTCACCACCACATCATGGTTCCTCTTCAGGATTAGCTTTTATAACACAGATTCGAGTGGTAGCTGTTCAGAAGTGACAAAACTCAAACAACATGGGATTTCACCCTTTCACTGTGTTTGCATAGCTATTGATTTTTATGTGCTGTGCACAGTGCTGAAGAGTGTGAGCACAAAAAATAAAAAAAAAAAAAGACTTGGTTTATTCTCGCGGGGCTACCACATGAGAACAGATCATAAATAAATATTCTGATAAACATGTAATTATCAATAATGATATCTACTATAAAGTAACAGAATGCAATGGTAATACTGATAGGATATATGGGGCTATGGATGGCAAATTTAGATCTAAGCAGGATTTTTTTCTATGTTGTCAAGAATTTTAGATTCAAGTTTGAGTGCAAAATTAGCCTTTGAGCAGAAACTAGCTTGACCTAACAGTCTAAAAAAATAGTCTAAAAGATTGAGATTGGTTTGTATAGAGGGAGTTCAGGAGGCATAAGTTAGGAACCCCTTTAAAACTTTTTATTAAGAATTAGAAAAAGGCAAATCAAATAGTCCACCTTTAAAATATGTAGACTTTTCCAACTGGGAGTTTAAACTGTACATGAGTGCAGTTTAGTGATATTCATTCAGGTGGACAGTGTTTCAGGGTGAAAATGTGATGTAAAGGAAATCAGAAACACACATCATCAGAGGCTCCGAGATGCCCCTGAGATGCCTGCAGGGTAGGCAAGGTCTTGCTGCTTTCAGATCTATCTTCCTCATGGTTGCCAGAGTGATATTCCTAAAGCAGAAATGTCACCAAGGTTTACCACTGATTAAAACTTTTGGCTGTTCGCCCATATAGTACAATTTCTTTGCCTGACACAGAAGGACACTTGTGAACTCACTTTTGTTTTTTTCTCTAGACACATCTCCTGCTTTGGTGATAGAGCCATATCATCATGTGCATTCCAGCAAGCCAGGGTGTTCATAATTACACACATCATTCTGGGTCAGGTCTCCTTGCCTTTCTGTGTCTTCTTATGTATTTCTAGTGATGTCACCATCCCCAGTGTTTACCTCCATCATATTGTCTCACTGTTTTATAATTACTTTTAAGAACGTGTTTTCCCTACTCAGATTATAAGATCCTTAAGATTTGGCTTTATATCCTACCATCTGCTTCTAATAAAGGTGGGGAAAGCAGTAGTAAGTCACTTCTGAGATCTGGTCTTAAGAGTCCTGGAAGCTTGGATGCTGCAGGTAAGAGTCTCAGACAACTGCCAGGCATGTGCGTGAGGCTGTCCTGGATCATCCATTTGGAGTCAAGTTCCCAGGTCACAAGAGTGACCCCAGGAAAGTCTAGCTGAAGGATTTTCATTCTGAACCCAGCCTGAGTTGCTGAGACATAGAACTGTGACAAATAGAAAAATGGTGGTTGTTTTAAGCCATATTACACAGCAATAGCTAAATGGCACATGACTCCAGCCAGTTTAAGAAAAGAGGGTTTATTAAAGGCACTAGGTGGTGGTTCACAGAACCTCCAGGAGGGGCAAAGAAACAGTGTTAGATGCTACCCAGTCAGGAAAGTGAAGCCAGGAATAACACAGTTGGTAACAAGGTCATTGTGCTAGAAGACTGGGGTGGCACAAACACCACCGTCATCACCACCTGCCACTTGTCACTGATCACATTCGGGGCAGGATATAACCAGGTCTCTCCTCACAGCTCCTCTCTGATATTCTGATGAGAAGAACACTGTTCTTTTTCATAAACAATGCTTCACATTACTCTCTTTCTCATCAGCCTATCCACATAAGTTCTCTTTGGCTAAAGCTAGGTACATTCAAACACCCTCACAGCAAAGAAATCTAAGGAGCATAGTGGTCTTATTGTTATAGTTTGTTTGGCAATAGTTTCTCCCTAAAAATGTGAAAATATATCAAAATATGAAGAGGACTTTGAAAAGACTTGGTCATCCAAGAAGGGAAGATGAAAAGATGAAAATGCCTACCACACCCATCTTCACACTTAGTATGTGGACTTCAGACAAACTGGAATATGCTCTAAGATTTAAGAATTATGGACACTGTGATTATTGTACTTTCCAATGAGAATTCCCATTCCTGAATCTGCTGGCCATGTGAGCCACTCAATCACCTTCTTGGTCTTTGACAAACTTGGAAAGCCAATTGTACTCAATGTGGTTCCACCTGCTGCAGCAGGATCAAGTGTACAGTTTATGCCACACCTAAGTGGTTGAAAGTAAGGTGACCAAGTCTGTACTTTTATCTGAGAAAACGTCAGCAATGTGTTATTTTATTTTGAAAGGTGGTATTGCACAGTGGTGATGCTCAGAGTCTTTAGAACAAGCCTCCTGAGGTTTAATCCCAGCTCTTATTCCTTCAAGTCTATGTGACCTTGAATAAGTTATTTAATCTTTTTGCTCTAGTTTTTTATCCATAAATTTAGGTTAATATTAATAATTACCTCTCCTAAGGTTGCTGTAAAAATTAGACACACATATGGCCATGCATGCACATACACATCTACACAGCATATACACAACATGCATATACCCATGCAAATATACACATAGGCACACATATATACACACACATATTCACACATACATATATGTGTGTGTTTGTACATATATAAAAATGCTGTAAAGTGTTAATAGTACTATTATTTATTATCAATGAATTCTTAAATTCCTTAGTTTTAAAAAGTGAGAAAGGCACTAAAGGATAGTGACTCAACTATGCTGCAAACGGATTGTCTATGTTGAAACAGATCTGTCATGTAAGAGCTTTGCAACCAATTTCCTCCTCTGTAGCATGTACCTTCCTTATAAGAAATCAAAAGAAGCATATATGTTATGTACTCTTGTTGTATGCCTAGACCATATATAGTAATCAACACTTGCAAGTACAGGGCAGTTTTCTGGGTGGCTTTAGACTGACCCAATTCTCTCCCCCTTCCTAGTCTATAGTTCTTAAGAATAACAACAGAATGTGCTGAGAATACAATAACCTGAGGTCAGGAGGAACTGCCTGAAACAGCTGGGGCCCTGTTCCTGCCCTCCCAGGGAATGTAATGTCTTGAATAGAGAAGAACATAACAGAACCACCTGGGATGTTCGTCTCTTGTAGAAGCACGATGTCCTTCAAAGCTTCACCCAGTAAGTCACATTGCCCCTGAGGTACGTAACACAGTGTGCTGCTTTTTAGTCTCTCAGCTGTGGTGCAAGTGAGCCACATGCAGCCAATACTTCATCTGCCCTGGGAAGCTTTCTTGATCCTTAAGAATTCAGCTCACAATGGATCCTAGGCTTCTTTTGTCTCTAGCTGTCTATCTGTAATTGATAAACCGGCCTCCTGTAACTTGTGTGTGAGTGTGTTCTGTTCCACCAAACTCAGATGAATAGGTAACCAGCTCATGGTGAACCGGCTTCATATTAAGTAGTAATGTTTATAGTGATATATGGAGGTAATATTTTTAATTCATGTGGAGTACAAGTTCCCATTCCCCTAAGAAAGACATGTAATCACAAGCTCCTGTTATTTTCTAAATTACATCGTTTGGTCTTTACTTCTACTCTGTAAAGTAGGTAGTGCATGTAAATATAAACTAATTATACACACAAGAACAATGCAGCTCAGAAAGTTGAAGTGACTTCTAAAACATTACAAACAATGATAATGGTAAAGCTTGGATCAGAATGTAGCTCTCCTAACGCTAAAGTTAATACACCTTTGTACCCAGCAATCTGCCTAGAATAAACATTTTCTTCCTGAAAAATTTAGAATATAATGTCTAATGCCTACATTTAACAATTACTGTATTGTAATCTGATTTCACATTGTTTGGAACTCAAATTACATGCGATCCAATTCAATGAAGACTCAGGACCAACCAGCCGAAGGACATTTATATGACAGCAATCCAAAGCTAAGATGTTTAAGACCTGGAATAAATCTTAGACCAATGGTCTCAAACTTTATGGTATGTCAAAATCATCTGGAGGTATTGTTAAACACACTCTGGGGCTTGAACCTCCAAGATTTTGGTTCAGGAGGCCTGGCATGGAGTAAGGAAATATTCACTTTTGTCAAGTTCCCGTGACACTAATGTTGCTTCTACTGGGACCACACTGTGAAAATCAGTCTTAGAAACATCTAGGCCAGCCCAGTCATTTCAAAAACAAGGTAATTGATTGAGAAGTAAGACAAATAGTGAAAAATACCTGGGAAATATACTCTGAAATAAAAATTTCTATGCAGGGAACTTATTGAGGACTATTGTGGAAAACATCAACACTGAAGGAGGGAAGGCAATGGGATTTGGCAGAACAAGAAGTTGAACTGCTATGACACTGCAACCAAGGTTTTCCTTAGCATAACCTGAGGAGGATGCTGAAACTGCCTTGGACCTTCAGCATGGTTTCCAGTGGAGGAAGTGGGTTGTGCTACTCACACCTGTTTCTTTCCCCTCATATCAACCAGTCTTTGGCTGTAGTCTCCTGGCATCTGGGGGAACGAGTGCCTGGATCCTAAAGGGAAACTGAAGCTGAGGATGGAGGGGATAATACATTGGAGTTTCCATTACAGTCAGGAAGCAGCTCTGATGCCCCCTCCCTTCAGGTTACTAGGAAGAATACAGGAATTGGACCTGGAATGATGAGTATGATGAGAATGATGTTCATCTGTGTGTTAGCTGTTTGAATTGAACTCTAAGCACTGAAACTCTGCACATGGTCTGATGTAAAATATAATTAATTTTGGAGTTTTCTAGACTTGGGTTTGAATACTTGCTCTATCATTTATAAGCCATGTGGATTCAGGTTACTCAGTAGAGCTCTCTGGCCTGTCTCCTGACTTACCAAGAATGGATAATAATAGTGTTGATATGTTCTTTAAAAGGGAACAGGCTTAACATATGTTTAGTAAGGAAATGTATTATGCAAATGGTTTTATTAGTGCTTTAATCCATTATCTAGTGCTGTGTCACAAATGATCATAGTTTTGGGAGTTCAGGAATTCAAGGAGGGGTTAGCTGAGTACTTTTGGCTCAGGCACTTGCAGTCAAGATGTTGGTCAGGTCTTCAGCTATCTGAATGCTTGACTGGAAGCCTAAGATATAATAATAATTAATAGCTCTTTCATATGGCTGTTGGCAGGAGACCTCAGTTCTTCACATATTAGCCACTGTACTATTTATATGTTCCTATGATACAGTGACTGGATTTCACCAGAGAGAATGAACCAAGAAAGCAACAAATAAGCTGTAATGTTTTTTATGCCCCAGCCCCAGAAGACATACCCCATCATTTCCAAAATATCTTACTGGTTACCTTGGCCTGCCTTCTCCAGTGGGGGAGGTGATTGCTGGGAAGGAAGAATCACTGGAGCCACCTTGAATGCTGGCTGTGAACAGTGCTCAATAAAGGTGTCCTTGAGTGGCCTGAGAACAGTGACATCTCATTCTGCCTAGGACTATTTGCCCTTTCCTAGATCATGTGTCTATTGATAGGAAGCAAGGAGTCTTAGAGCAAAGGATTCAGGCATCAGTGACTAAGGAGAAACCAAATTGAAGGGAATCACTGGCAATAAAAAATTCAACACCATTTGTACTTACTAATAACTGGGAGCTAAATCATGGGCACACACAGCACAAAGAGATGTAAGGGATCTTGATAAGCAAGCAGCGGGGAGGGCAGAAAAGGGGTGAGGGGTAAAAACTTACTTATAGTGTTTGATAAACACTACTCTGGTGATGGGCACACTAAAAGCACAGACTTAAGCATTATACAAGGTTTTTCATGTAACAAAAGCATTTGTACCCCCTTAATATCTTGAAATTAAGAAAAAAGAATTCTCCCTCACATTGAGCAGAGAATTTGGATTGTTGAAGAGAGTATCAATTCACATTGAGCCTGCTGTTTTGTTTGGATTTAAATTAAAAAGGCAGACTTTTTTCCTTCCTCTATTTTTGCTGCTTTATTTCTTTGGATGAACCCAGGTCATATATATTTCTGGACACGTTTACCAGCTGAAAAACTGTTTAAAAGAAGAGAGACATCATAGTGGTTTAATTTTACTTGCTAGTAAGTTTACAAAAGACTTTTGTCCAACAAAAGCTTAGATAACATCAATATTTAAGATCATCTCTTTTGAATGTACTGGTTTGTCTTTTGTTTGTACCAAAGAGTGGCCTTTAATTTATGGTAAAGAGAAAGACTGAGTTTTCACAAGAGACATAATTTCAGAAAGAGGAAAATACAGTGTACATATAAAAAAATCTATTTACTTCATTAATCATTTTTATAAACAGTCCTCCTATAGCAAAACGAACAGCCTGTTATGTGGAAAAAGGCTAAACATCTAAATTTTACTTTAATGGTGATAAAACATATTATTCATATTAACAACCCTAAGGTTATTTTTATGTGCATATAATGGTTATGCTGATCTGCTTTCAGGACATTATAATCCATATTTTCCACTCAGCAAGGCATCTTATTAATTTAAATTTACTGCACACATATGGAAATATATATCAGCAATGAATACAAGGTAAATTGCCAGGTACAGTACAGAAAACATGAGCCCAAATTAGAAGGGGAGCTAAGTATAAAGGTGGCTGTAATGCACGTGCCTACTTTCTGTGGCTGCAACAGGAGACAGAGCCTTTGATTCAAGACAGAAGACCTGGGTTCTGATCCTAGCCTCTCTTTTCAGGAATTATGTGATGGTGATCTTGGGGAAAAACATTTAACCTTGGTGAGTCTGAGATTTCTCATGTCAAAGTAATCGTGTTATTTCTACTAAACCTGCCTATACTGGGTACTGTCTATGAAGGTTAAACTCTTCTGGGGGAGATACATATGAACAATTTATTTTATTTACAAAATAAATAATTTGTTCACTATTTCTTCATTGAAATCTGGTAAATATTAATTTTCTAGGATCTAAGGATTTAGGGACAGAGTAGATATATATATGTGTGTGTGTGTGTGTGTGTGTGTGTGTGTGTGTATGTATAGCATATAGTGGTATATATATTGCAATGGAGAAGTTAGACAAGTAATCCAGTTTATTGGAACAAAGTGTGATGAATGCTATGACTGAGGGATCATGGGGTCAATGAAAACACAAATGGGGTTCAGGAGGATCAAAGCATGTTTAAGAGAACAAGGAAAGGTCCAAGACATGTCCCCAAAGAACAGGATAAGTCAGCTGTGGTACATAGCTGCCATGACAATTCTGCCTGCTCTACCAAACAAAATCTTGTCAGACTTGGGGAAATTGTTTTATCTAAATATCTGGATGTGAATAACTTCCCAGATATAAATTATGATAAACTGATCCAAAAGAGTGTATTATAATAAAATAGGTGTCTTTGGACACACAAGAATGAAGGACACTGAGACAGAACATGAAACCATAATTCATCAAGAAAGGCAAAGATATATAACTTATAAGAAGTCTAAGAAAAAGTAGAGCTCCTTTATGTACATCTAAAGAAAGGATTAGAGCAAATGTGTCAGATACCTTCCATTTGTATAGTAATCTATAGTGCACGTTGTTATTCATCCCCTCCTTGAATCTTTAACAATAGAATCGAGAGTCTGCACTTCTATTATCATTGTCAAAAGAGGATTCTGAGCCTTTCTGAAAGGAAACATTTGCAGAAGACACACAATTCACAATTTCTCAAGCAGGCAATTGAACTCAGTCTTAAAACTTCATATTTTTCAAATATTTTACCTTTTCAACAAATTCAGCTTAGAGTTTCATTTTGTAACTAGATAAAACTGGGGACAACATCAATCTTAAATACGCTGACACTCTGTCCTATCCAATGTTGTTAACTTCCAGAAAGTACTTGTTTCTCATAATAATTATTCTTCCAATGGAGAAAGCTTTGCTAATGAGCCTGCTAGCTGATGTGATACCCTAACAATGAAAATTATGACAACATGCCTTTCATGTGCATGATTTGCAAAGCTTCTTAAGTGTGGTATGACATTTAATTATTAAAATTATGGAGATATTATTATTTCCATTTTACAATTGAGAAAATTTGAAGCCTAAAGAAATTAAGTGATCTGTTTGAGATATTGGAGAAATTATCATGTGGTACCATGTAAATATCTACAGTTTTTTATTTGTCAACTATGCCTCAATATATCTGGGGGGAAAAGTAAGGGGCTCTATTGACCCAAGACTTGTCTCATTAAACAATTCAGTCATCCTTGCTGAACGTCCTAGCCTCATCCTAAGAGTGTTCTATAGATGGTTTGCCATAGCACACATGAACGCTCTAAAAGAGAGTTCATTTTCCACCTACAAGCTTTTATGAGCACCTGTTGGGTGCCAAGCCCTGTGCTTGGAGCCTTGCATCCAGAAAAGAGTGAGACAAAATGTTTATCCTTAAGGAGCTCTGGGTCCACCAGTGGGAGAAACACACTAACAAACAAAGCCATGCCATGTGTTCTTTTAAGTCAGATAAATTGTTGTTTTTCTATGTCAAAACAGCTGACTATCAGTAATTTCAATGTTTCAATCTAATACATGAGGTATATACTGGGATCTATGGAGCAGATTGTTATAAATTATGACTAGTATTATTGTTTTTCTGACACATATTTATAGAAAACACTATAGGGAACCACAAAAGTGGGTTTGAGTTAATCAAATGTGAGGGAAGAAGGAGTTGCTGAACTGAATTCTATCTTAACTTCCTAATGTAGTTGCAAAGTGATTCATCACCGGTAGGCTTACTCAGCTGACTTCCTTGGACACATAAAAATACAGGAGAAGAAAAATGTAAGTGTGTGTGTCAGGGGGAGGGAGCTGAGGCCTGAGGTTACTGAAGCAGTGAGCTCATGAACGTGGAAGTTCCCTCTGATATCACTCCCAGGGAGAGCCGCATGTCTCTTGATTAATTTGCTTTTTATAAAAAAGGCTATTTTCGAAAACCACTTGAGGAGTCAAAGGAAATGCAAATGAATGGTTAGAAAAATCTCAGTGCCAAGGAAACAAAATAGGTGACAGGGGTATTATTCTATTTTGTGGGCGTTGATATGAATGCCGGGTGCCTCTTTGCATCCTTATAGCCTGCCACCTTAAGAGTTTCCAAATAGCTTTAAAGCAATTTATTTTCACATCAATATAATATTAAGGAAGCTTTATTCACTAAATGTATACTCATTCAATATCATAATCCCCAGGGATACAATGCATATGCCTACGTCTGAGTGTGTACCATAGAGACTTAGCTATTTAGGCAGAAAAAAATGTCTGTATGAGGAAGACAATATTTTACATCTAGAGAAAACTTGGCAGGAAGCCATTATGTGTGGACTTTAACCATTTACAGTAATAACGGGACAGTAACCAACAGTTAGAAATACCCGCTATATGATGTCTGACACTGTGTTGGGAGATGCATCTCACACGTTAACTCATGTCAATTCTCTACAGCAAGTGTGATCAATATTTTTCAGATAATACAATTCAGCTTTCATCTGTATTTCAATCTAATGACATAGTGTTGATCCCTTTGTAGTCATTATTAAATATTAGTTGAGTGAATAAGTGAATGAGTGAGGGAATAAAGAATGAATGAAAGCTTGATTTTTGGTGGATCAGATGTCAACAGAGACTGGAAAGAAAACTTGTTAAGACTGTAATGCTTGTCTTTGACCATTTGGGCTTGTATAACATAATATCATAGACTGGGTGGCTTATAAACAACAGATAGTTATTTCTCATCATTCTGGAGACTGGGAGGTCCAAGATCAAGGTGCCAGCAGATTTGATGTCCAGTGAAGATCTGCTTCTTGGTTCATAAGTGACTGTCTTTTCACTGTGGTCTGACATTGTAGAAGGAGCAAGGTAGCTCTCTGGAGCCTCTTTTATGAGGGCACTAATTCAATTTATAAGGGCTTTGCTCACATGCCTAATCACTTTCCAAAAGCCCTACCTCCCAAAACCATCACATTGGCGATTATGTTTCAACATACAAATTTTTTGTGGGGAGTACACACAGTCAATAACAATCCTATTTTAGAAGAAAAAGAGTCATAAAGGGCTGAACTAAGGCAGTATCAGTGATGTTACAGTACATCATTTGCATTTTTTGTTGATTTATGATTTACAAAGCAAGTTTATGCACATCATCTCTTTGGATACCTTCAGTAATGTTGTGAGGCTAACATTTGCTTTTCCTCATGAAAGTGAGACACAAAAAGGTTGCATGACTTTTCCAAGATCATGCAGCTAGTTTGTAATTACTTAGTTTATAGCAGTAGTCTAATGCCCATTAAATGGAATGTCTGTGTCAAAATAAAGTTTCAAAGCATGTTCCTGTATATCAAATTTGTTTGTGTTTATTTATGAGATTCTTTATTAGATCACAAAAATATCATCTAACAGTCCAAGAAATGTGAAAAGCTAAGAAAAAGATTTTAGGCTTGAATGGCTGGGATCAGGAGAAGAGAATGGACAAAATTACCTTTTTTTTTTTTTTTTGTAAATGGAAAACATGAACATAGTAGTATTTCAGGAAGATAAGATTTATCATTCCAATTTGAAGCAGGTTGAGTTTGAGTCACTGATGTACTATCCAAGTGAAGATGCTTAATAGGAAGATAGAAATGAAACCAATGAGATCAGGAAAAAAAATTGATGGTAATTATCACAGTGGCAAAGTGAGGAGTTATCAAAAAATTTCATGAGATTTCCAAGTGAGAATGTATAGAAAAAGAAATTTGATAATTTTGTTAGTTTTTTGCTGGTGACTATTATCTACAATTTATACTCACAACATTAATGTTGGTAAGAAATTGAAATTCAGGGTGCCACACAGATACATCCTTGTGTGTATGCATGTGGGTTTATGTTGTATGTGTGTTACATCAGAAAGAACACTGTATTCAGTTTGATAAATGATATTTTATGGTATCAGTGGTTTGTATTATATCTGAATTGGTTTACCCTAAGATGCTAAAATACTGGTTCACAAAAACCCAGAGATATAAAGCTGCCCACTGCATTTCCTTCCAAGCTTTAAAAGTTGTCTCCTCTAGTAATAAAGTATGCCTCAGACATCCACAGTTAATAATGACAATCTGCAATAAGTTTTTCAGGAAAATTCTCAACAAAAGCTCATAAAGTAATAGACAACACAGAGGATTTACAGTCGCCAGGCCCTTGTTCTGTTAAGTCTATCACCCTAATTTGCTCCTGGGTTAATTTATATGGAATTGCACTTTTTCATTGCCCACATTGTCCTTTTAAACAACATTAAATTTTGAGTGAAAAAGTACTGCTACAAGAAATACATTAAATGAATGGATGGTCTCCTCACGATGAAGTGGTGGATGATTACTTACAAGAGTGTATTTTAACGTTTCTTGTAAGGCACATCCAGTGGTGATAAAGCAACCTAAGTGTCCATCAATGGGTGAATGGATTTTAAAAATGTGGTATATATCTATATACACAGTGGGACACTATTCAGCCTTCAAAAAGGAAATTCTGTTGTTAATGACAACATAGATGAAACTAGAAGACATTATTTTAAGTGAAATAAGCCAAGCACAGAAAGACAAAAAACCTGTGGTCTCACATATATGTGGAATCTATAAAAGTCAAACTCATAAAAGTAGAAAGTAGAATGGTGATTGTCAGAGGCTGGGAGGGACAGTCTCTGGTGGACAGAGAAGGGGGACGCATTGGTCCAGGTGCACAACATTTCAGTTAAATAGAAATAATAAGTTCTGGTATATAATAAGTTCATGCTATTGCACAGCATGGTAACCATAGATAACGATAATGTATTGTGTATTTCAAAATAGCTAAAAGAGAGGATTTTTAATGTTCTCACCACAAAGAAATGATAAATATTCAAGGTGAAGGATATGCTAATTAGCCTGATTTGATCATTCCACAATGTATACATGTATCAAAACATCACGTGGTACCCCATAAATATAGACAATTATTATTTTTCAATTAAAAAGGAAAAAAAGACTTTTTAAAAAGAATATATGTTAACATTAGTCTACTTATAGAGGCCATTCACTCTGCTGGTGGATTGGCTGCTCACACATGCCAGTGTTCTTGAAGCTGTCCAATTTTTTTCTCTTAGCTGGAAGCTGACTTTACCAAGAGGGAAGGTAAGAAGGGCAGGCAGGAGTGACCTAGTCTCTCACCAGCAACTACAGAGAATGAACTTGGAGAGTAAATGATAAAACATGGTTCCTCAAAAAAAAAGTGAGAATCATGCCACAGGTTCATTATTTCCCAAACTGGTATACTACAAACTTGGTTCTACAAGGCACATCCCTCCAAAAATAGTCTTTCCTTTGGCTAAGCCTGAAAATACTTATTATTTCACTTTCTTTTGAGCTCTTCAAAGCACATTAGTATATTACATTTGCAGAAATGTCCTACTGTGGCAAAATCTATTTTACTTTGGATAATCCAGCAATTACTAATTTTTTTGACCACAGAATTTATTTCTGCCTTACTGTTTATTAGGGTATGGTAATTCTGTTGTGTACTAAACCATATTTTCAGAAACATGACTAAGCTCTAGGCTGTGAGCCATGTCAGAGCAGATATGTTTTATTCTTCCTTGCATCTCCAGATCTTAGTACAATACCTTGTAGTATGCATATGCTTTAAGCAAACTAAAATAATTAGTAAGCAAGCTTTTGTTAATTCACTAATTGTGTTTTAAATATAGTTTATTTAATTGAAAGGGTGAATAACTTAGCTTTTAATGGAAGCTTTGCTTAATATGAAGCTCCAAAATTTTTCCAAAATTTAATAATCAACCCAAGCAATGAAAGGAGTCAGAAAAGTCAGCCTGGAACATTTTGTTATGAAGATAGTTGGAGTAGTACCATAGACATGGATTGAGGATTAAAAAAACATAATTAATGAGTATAAAGTGCAGTAGCTTATGGCAGCCAAATAAGTCATGATTTGGAATTAATTCAGAAGTGCTTTGCCTTCGATGTGTGGTTTCCTAGGTGAGTCCACATATTTAAAAATATTTTTAGCAATTGTCAACACTCACCAATGGACATCTTTCAAAAACATTAAATTCCCTTGACACAGCAATGGTGCCTGTTTATCTAATGTGAGCACAACAAGTTCTTTGTTGAAAAACTTAATCTGAGTGAATTCTTTTCCAGTTTAAAGAGTCATTTATGGTGTAATGGATGTAAGGGTTATAAGGCAACACGGAAAAGATAATGCACTATTTGAAATGCTAATATGCCCAATGCCATTTATGTTTACATTTTCTCTTGAAGGATCCTGGGTACTTGAGCTTTGAAAAATAAAGGAAAGGTACGGGGTGCAATGGATTTCACAGTAACAAAGAACACAATTAAGGTAGTGCTGTCACTTGCCATTATCAACTACATCCACACAACATATATTTTAGCCCAAAGTGATTCCAATGCAATTTTTCTTATACATGGCCCCTGACAGTCACACTGCTATTGGCTGACATTGTGCTTCAGTAGGCTTTTCTTCATCCATCCATCACCACCCTGCTTTCTTCTATGTTCTATTAATATTAACTTGCTTTCAGGATGACTTTATTTTAAATATGTATGACATTAAGAAATCTGTGCAGGAAATATCTTAAGGGAATTAACATTTATAGAGTATGTTATGTATCTTAGGTGCTTTATTTAAAGTGTCTCGTTTAATCCTCAGAAAAATCTCATGAAGAGCTTAAAAGAGGATTAATACCCAGCATGGGATCAAATAGTTAGCCCATGGCTGCACTAGGATTGACCATAGCTCTGCCTAATTCTTTAATCGGTATATGCTACTTTTTGTGTACAGAGCATACCTTTCCTTTGAGCAAACCGTCCCTCCTCCATGCCTAGCAATAACATAGATTCAGAGAGGTGCAGGTGAAGCTGATTCTAATTCCTCAGATCCAAAAGAAATCTTTCAGTCTTCTGGTAAATGTGTATGGCTCAAGGTGAGGCACCTCTCTGGACCTGGTGAATCAGAATCTTCTCCTGGACAATTAGAGAAAAAATGCCCTTGTTCCCTCTGGAACTAAGAGTACTAAGGTTAAGATGGGCTTGGAGCTGAGTAAGGCTTTCTTGCCATCATTTGTAAATAACTGCCTGAAAATGAGGCAAGAAAAGAAAAGAAAGATGGAGCCTTCATGTCAATGTCTGTAAACATGAATATTATTGTGCCTGAAACTGACTTTAACCTTTAAACCTCTTAGTTATATTAGCCAACATTTTCCTTTTTTGTTTAAACCAATTTGAACTGAATTTCCTTCCATTGTATGTAAAGTATCCTGATTAATACAGATTACTAATGTCTCTTCTATAAATTTCAACATGTTGGCAACTACTTTATCTTAAAAAGCATTAGTAGAGTTCTATAATGCAGAATGGGTTATAGGGGCACTGTGGACACTCAGAGGTGATGAAATAGCATGATCTCTGATGCTTAAAAACTTACAAACTAGTTTGTGAAAGAGAAACAAATATGAAGATAGACATTAATGACATAAGGCAGACTGCAGTTAAGTTCTATACTAGCAATTCAAAATGCCATGGGAATCATACGAAAAATCATTCTACTTGGCTATTGCATATTTTAAACAATATTTTATAAAAGGAATAAAATTTTATCTGGACTTTGTAGAGTGAATGATTCAAATACACAGAAATCAGAAGTGATATTTCTGCCTGACAAGGCAGTGTGAATAAAGGCATGAAGGCTTGATAGTGCAGAGCTTGTTAAGAAAATTTTCTGTGAGGCCAGTACGCATGAAATCTGGAATGTTATGTGGGTTGTCTTAGGAGCTTGGGGAAAATGGTTGTTTTGTTCATATACTGTGAATAGCAGAGAATATGAAGTCAAGCAATTTGACCTTTATTCAAATACATTGATTTGGATAAACTCATATAAGATAAGAATGTAGAGCTGAAAGATAAAGTTTGTTTTTTTATTTTATTCTTTCTTTTTTTTTTTTTTTGAGACAGAGTCTTGCTCTGTTGCCCAGGCTAGAGTGAGTGCCATGGCGTCAGCCTAGCTCACAGCAACTTCAAACTCCTGGGCTTCAGCAATCCTACTGCCTCAGCCTCCCGAGTAGCTGGGACTACAGGCATGCGCCACCATGCCCAGCTAATTTTTTCTATATATGTTTTTAGTTGGCCAGATAATTTATTTCTATTTTTAGTAGAGACGGGGTCTCGCTCTTGCTCAGGCTGGTCTCAAACTCTTGACCTCGAGCAATCCACCCGCCTCGGCCTCCCAGAGTGCTAGGATTACAGGCGTGAGCCACTGTGCCCAGCCTGAAAGATAAAGTTTGGATGAATGTATGGTTACATTACAATTTTGTAAACGTTATGGTTGGGGGTGATGTCGTTTCCTCACCCTGAGATTTACTTCTTGTTGAATAGAGCTCACTGGTATAGCTCTCCCAGCTTCTCTCTGCCCCTAAAAACTCCTTCAACACGGATATGGGATGACTCATGTGATTAGCAATTTGAGAAGAGTAACTGGCTATATTCAACTAAGTCCCTCCTTACTTCTTTTTGGAAGTGAGATAGCCTCAGGGAAAGCACTTCTCTCTCTCTCTCTTTTTTTTTTATTTCAGCATATTATGGGGGTAGAAAAGTTTAGGTTACATATATTGCCCTTGCCCCTCACCCCCAAATCAGAGCTTCAAGAGTGTCCATCCCCTAAACAGCGCACATCGCACTCATTATGTATGTATACACCCATCCCCTCCCCCACACACACACATCTTGACAATCGATTAATGTTATCCTTAAATGTGCTCTTAGGTAATGATCAGTGAAACCAATTTGATGGTGAGTACATGTGGTGCTTATTTTTCCATTCTTGGGATACTTCACTTAGTAGAATGGGTTCCAGCTCTATCCAGGAAAATACAAGAGGTGCTATATCACCAATGTTTCTTATAGCTGAGTAGTACTCCATGGTATACATATACCACACATGCTACATTTTATTAATCCAATCATGTATTGATGGGCACTTGGGTTGTTTCCACATCTTTGCAATTGTGAATTGTGCTGCTATAAACATTCTACTGCAGATGTCTTTTTTATAGAATGTGTTTTGTTCTTTTAGTAGATGCCCAATAATGGGATTGCTGGATCAAATGACAGATCTACTTGTATCTATTTAAGGTATCTCCATATTGCTTTCCACAGAGGTTGCACTAGTTTGCAGTCCCATCAGCAGTGTATGAGTGTTTCTGTCTCTCCGCATCCACCTCAACATTTATGTCCCAGCTCTTACCTGAATAGGCATCTTATCTGGAGATGCATTTCTCATCCATTGTTACCTCTGACTGGAAGATTGAGTCCAGATAATTCTGGGGTTTACTGAGTGTAGGCAGACTTGTTTACAGATATGTCCACAAGCTTTTTATCCAACTAGGTTTTATTAGTATCAAAGATGCTATTTCTCCTTCTATTTTCCATTTCTTTATTATATTTCTTAGTTTTTTCATAACCTAGCCAGGGAAGAGAGGTTCTATTCATTGAGCTACCTACAGATCCCAACATCTGGTGAGTGGGAGTGACTGATTGTGTCAGTGTGTCAGATATTCAGACTTTGGTCTTCAGTGGATGGGCCGTGCATTTTTATCTGAGTGATTTGTAGAGGCATATGTTCGACTAGGCAGGTTATAAGTTGTCTTTTTTGTTTGTTTGTTTGTTTGTTTAGAGATGGGGATTCCCTATGTTGCCCAGTTACCCAGGCTGGCCTCAAATTCCTGGGCTTAAATGCCCCTCCCATCTCAGCCTCCCTAGTGGCTGGGACCACTGTAACCACAGGCATATGCTACGGTACCTGGCTTAGTTATCTTTTTACTGCTGGATATTAGCCAAGAGGCTTTAGCAGGCCATAGGCTATTTCAACCTTGGTGGATGACTACAGCTTTAGGTGACTTTATCCAAAGAAGATGGCTGTTTCTTTCAAGGCAGGCCAGAGCATGGGCATACTGAGGCATCAATAAGATATGTAGGCTTCTTGATTGGTCTCAGAAGACACAGACCCCCTAGAGAATTAATGTTGGCCACTCTGGTCTCAGAAAATGTAGATGACTCAGAAGAGATGACATCATTTTACTGCAGCTTGGCTTTGAACTACATTTGGCTTACATAGGCTGGCAGTGGAGTTCTCAACAAGGATGGATGTTTAGCAAAAGCAAAAGCATCTACAAGCTTGAGCGGGGCCTTATGGTCAGGGCATACTATACTAGAAAAGCTTTCCTTAGGCAACATGGAAAAGAAACATAGAAACTTGATTCAACCATAGGGATAGGAATCTTTCTAAATATAGGCTTTGCTGTTTGAAACTTAAAGGCAGCCAGCAAGTTCTGAGTGTACAACAATGCACTAATGAAGTTATAGCTTAATGTGTCTAGGCCAGGCCTAAGTAAGCAGTGAATGACAATTCCATTAAAACTGAAAATGCCTGGGCTCATTAAAGTGGCATCTAATATAATTACAAAGAGCTTGTGATCATTTTAGTGCTGAGGTGCCAGAAATACAGCACTTGAAAGAGAAAATGGAATTAAAAATTGTATGCATATGTGGACCCCTACCCAACCAATGCCCTGTCTTGAGAAATGAGTAATAAATAGAGCCAAAATTAGCCACCAGTTTAGGATTTACCTTAACTGAGTTGAAGTGTATTTGCTGTGGATTTTGGACAACTGATGGAAATTGGCAATACCCCAGTATGAACAAAAGCAAGAAAACTTTCTTTTTTTCTTCTCCCCTCTATCCTTTATTCAGATACCGTTGAATCTCTCTTGTGGTCTTTCACAATGCTAAACATAGGTTCTAGGATCATGATTTTCTCTGGATAGCTGTTTTAATAGTTAGGCGTTGACCTCTAAATTCAGAGAGTATAGATCTAATACTTTGATACTCATGGGTGTCTATTTCACTCTTGGGGCTTATTTAAAAAAATGATACTTCTGAGAGCTATGTGTTACATTAATATAGCCACTGGAATACCATGCCAGGGAGAAAGAGCTCAGGCAGTAGTTGCTAAGAGAGCATTGACAACCCCTCTAGAAGCTGAGAATAATAAAAAATCGAAGACAATTAACTTTAGATTTTACTGTTAAGTTTTAATTCAAGAAAATTTGATGTTGGACTTCAATACCTTCAGATTTTAACATTTTTGGACTTAAAGTACAATGGAAAATAATCTTTGAACTTTAATTTCTCCTTGAGAATTTTATAATTAGTGGCAGCTTACATTTAAATTTTGGATTTGTCTATTTCTGACATTTTGTCATCTGAGTATCATTATGCATTTTATTGTAGAATCATATTTTTATGCTATTTTATGCAGAGCTGTTAATATATTGGACAATGCTACCAGATTTAAGTTGAGATTGGAAATAGAATAAGGAATGACTTTTCAGTTATAAGTAGCAGTGGGATTCATGTAGTTAATGTCCTGTCTGGCATATTTCAGAGCCTTCTAGGGACAGAATGTAAACCACAGAGCAGAAATTCCAAAACGGGATTGCCAATGAGTAGTAGATGTCATTCTTATGGTAATTTTCCACTGATAAAAATCCATGCCCAGCCAGAAGTGTAGCAACTCAGGTCTTCTAAGGGTTGGAGGGAATGTTTTGCCCACTACCTCCATCTTTGTCATTCATTTGTTTTATTTTTCAGTTGTGTGGAACTTGGGGAAAAAAGATAAGTGCTACTTATAGTGCAGCCTCAGAAGCCAACATTATTGATCAGATGATAGTAACTTTCAGAATGAAATTTAAGAATGCTGGAATCAAAGAATATTCATTAAAATTAACAGAAAAATATTTTTAAGTATAAGATATCACTTAACCAAATGAGTAGAAAATGAAAGAATCTGTTATATTTAGCATTTTTAAATTGAATTTGAACAGTGATGTTTAGGAAGTACACCATAGCAGGAGACCCCAGCAGCAGGCACTATGACTCCTTTACCGGCCTTCTGACTTGGGACCATTCAGTTGATCTGTTGGAGAGTTAGCCATAAAATAGGAATAATAATATGTGGTGGGGCTGAGATCATAGGTCAGATGGTGTTTTTAGATGTGTTCAATCTAAACACTTGCAGTTTAATTATGCATATATTATATCCATTAGTATATGTGGTAGTGCTGTCCAAAAGAAGAACATCTAATTTAAAGCTTTCTAAAAGCCACATTAAATAAGAGGAACCAGATAAAATTAGTTTTTTTCATTTTTTTAATTTTTTAACTTTTTTTATTTCAGCATATTATAGGGGCACAAATATTTAGGTTACATATATACGTATATTGCCTTTGCCCCTCCCCCCGAGTCAGAGCTTTAAGCATGTCCATTCCCCAGACAGTGCCCACCGCACCCATTAGCTATGTATATATCCATCCTCTTCTTCCCCCTGCTACCTGCCTCACATCCAATGAATGTTATTACTATATGTGCATTTAAGTGTTGATCATTTAATTCTAGTTTGATGCTGAGTGTATGTGATGCTTGTTTTACCATTCTTGTGATACTTCACTTAGCAGAATGAGCTCCAACTCTATCCAGGATAATACAAGAGGTGCTAGATCACCATTGTTTTTTGTGGCTGAGTAAAACTCCATGGTATACATATACCACACTTTATTAATCCACTCATGTATTGATGGGCACTTGGGTTGTTTCCACATCTTTGCAATTGTGAATTATGCTGCTATAGACATTCGAGTGTAGATATCTTTTTTATAGAATGTCTTTTGTTCTTTTGCGTAGATGCCCAGTAATGGGATTGCTGGATCAAATGATAGTTCTACTTGTAGCTCTTTGTGGTATCTCCATATTGCTTTCCACAGAGGTTACACTAGTTTGCA
This sequence comes from Lemur catta, assembly GCF_020740605.2. NCBI lineage: Eukaryota > Metazoa > Chordata > Mammalia > Primates > Lemuridae > Lemur > Lemur catta. The sequence goes on from NC_059131.1 coordinate 83,409,626, forward strand.
ATCTCACCAGCAGTATATGAGTGCTCCTCTCTCCATATCCACACCGGCATTTATTGTTTTGGGAATATTTGGTAAAGGCCATTCTCACTGGAGTTAAGTGATGATCTCATTGTGGTTTTGATTTGCATTTCTCTGATGATTGGAGATGTTGAACATTTTTTCATATGTTTCTTGGCCATTAGTCTATCTTCTTTTGAAAAGTTTCTGTTTATCTCCTTTGCCCACTTTTTGATAGGGTTATTTGATTTTTTCTTGCTGATTTTCCTGAGTTCTATAAAGATTCTAGTTATCATCCCTTTATCAGATGTGTAACATGGGAATATTTTCTCCCATTCTGTAGATTATTTGTTCTAGTGATAGTGTCCTTGGCTGTGCAGAAGCTTTTTAATTTGATCAGGTCCCATTTATTTATTTTTGTTGTTGCTGTGATTGCCTTTGGAGTCTTCTTAAATTATTTGCCTAGGGCAATGTCTATAAGATTTTTTTCTGACAATTTCCTCTAAAATTCTTATAGGTTCATGCTGTTTTCAGGGCAAGATGGCGGACAAGAAAAACCACCAGCCACAGTGTCTCCACAAGAAAGACAGATTTTAAAAGAAAGTGAAAAAAAATAAGCAGACAAACATAGATCAGATAAGGTTCAGTAGGAAGGGTGCCTGAAACTACAGGAGACTCCATGGGAAGAACTTGCAGAAGGAGAAAGGCCCCTGAGAGTCTTAGAGACCAGCGACAAGGGTAGGTGGAGTAAATTTCCTTTCCCTTGTATTTCGGACTGCTGGTGGGCTCCTGAGTGGTTGGAGAGACCTGCTAATACCAGCCCAGAGATGGATGACACAAGTGAGCCGTGAGCCTCTAAGGACAGGGAACCAGGCTCCCAGCTCCCTCAGGGTACCTCCAGGCCCACAGACCCCAGCCGAGCGGAGCCGATTTGCAGGAGCCACATTGCTTCATTCTCCCCTTCTCCTTCCCTACCCACAGCTGTCAAGAGAGACAATTTAGCCACCACCTGGAGGCATCTGCAGGAAACAGGACCTTTCCCTTTGGGGCCCTACAGCAGACTGAGGGTACTCAGACTGTGAGCTCCCTACCCGCCAGCCCTCCTGCTTGCCTGGTGACTCCAGGAGGTGGAGAGATATTGATCCATCCTGGGCACCCTGTGGATGTCTTGAGACCAGCACTCTTCTCCCTGGCAGTGTCGGGGATTGATCTCCAGGGCCCAGGGGACAGGCCTGCAGACAAGATCCCATACACACAGGTCTCAATTGAATTGCCTGGGGGCACAGAAAGGATATTTGTGAATGAGCCTACTGAGGTGTGTGTGCCTTCAGGGGCATCAGTGTGTTTGAGGGGCAACCCTTCTCCCACTGGAGGGTTATGCTCCCAGCTCAGGTTGCAATCCTGGGCAGGAAACTTCCTGGCCTGGATCACAGCCAGGGGAGATCTGCTGGCTTGAGGTCCTGCCTGTTGGCAGAGGCCAGGGAGAAACCCAAAGTGATTTACAGATAAAATTAATTTAATCTTATGTATTATTTGGCCAGATATATTAAAAACATTTCCTTTTCAATATGCAATCAATATAAAAAAGTATAATGATATTTGACATTCTTTTTTTAATTGTCTTGAATATATGGCATGCATTTTATATCTCCAGCACATCTCAATTCATACTAGACACACTTTGGGTATTCAATGGACACATGCAGCCAGTGGCTTCTATATTAGGCAGTGTAGATACGGAGGAATAAAAGCAGCTGTCTAGGGAAGTTAGTGCTATTTGGAGCAACAAATTTTAGACTCTAGAGTTGTTGCCATGCTTTACAATTCCCACAGTCAATAATAATATGGCCAAGTCATAGAACACTAATGGAAGTTTAGATCTGGGAGGAACCAGAGAGGTTGTGTTATCTAAATCTTTTTATTTTAGTTGCAGGAATTGTGCTCAAGAGAAGATATTTGACCCACCAAGGCCACACCGGGAATTGACAGCAGGGCTGAAACCAAAGCAAGGCCCCTATTTTCCAGTTGTGGACACAGGATACAAGATGGCACTTGGATGTTTCCGTTCTTTGGACCCACTGAGACCAGTCTACTTACTTCTGAGTGACAGGGAGGGGGAGGAGCACCTATGCTGTTCCCACTGTGCTCTGGCTGTCTTACGTGCACTCACATATCTTAGCATTTTTGTGCTTTCTTTAATGAAAAATCACTTTAAAAATGAAAAAAATCTTGATTTTTGTTCCAAAAATGTGTTATTCTACAATGTATATTTTGTAGCAAAAGTAGCCTAGCCTCATCCTCCTGTAAGGCAAACATGATATTAATAAATACCACACTTGTATAATTGAGTAGAAATAGAAATGCCTTTTATATTTCCAGGTTTAAAAATCTTCTGCTTGCCAACCTTCAATGTTCCATTACCATCAACCTTTGCATTTCATTTATCCTGCAGATTAGATTTGCAAATAAGAATTGTGGGATCGCTCTTTATTTTAACCTAGGCTTTTCACATACTGCATTATGTTCCACTGAGCCAGGTTTTAAGATGTGGAAATTAAAACTCAACGAAGGAAAGTCATAAACACTGTCTTTAAACTTCCACAATTATAGTGACATGTGGCATAACAGAAATCAACAACACTAACAGAAAGGAATAAGATGGATTATGAGGTAATGTCTGATGGAATAGAGGGAGCGTAATGGTGGGTTATATGAAAATAATGAATGGTACTCCAGTAGGATCATGCAGGAGCTCTGAGGGATAATGCAGATAGGCTTCCTTAGCTGGGCGAATTGGGAGATGAAGTCCTCAAATGACCAGGAGTCTCCTTCTAGCAATACCATAGTCTTAATGTGTGACCTTAGGCAAGTCACTTACCCACATGGCACTCATTTTCTGGACTTCAAAATTATGCTCATAATCTATATTCGGCCAGATAATGCTTACAGACAGCTTTGAGATACTTGGATGAAAGGCCCCATTCACATGTAGAATAGCGTTATTATTCAACCCTCCTCTTCTAACTATTCTGTAGCAGGTGTATTAAAGGAGAGCAAATGAGGAAGGAGAAAAGGAAAATTGGCTCCTTAAGTGATAGAAATCTGATTATCCCAAATTGGCTCATTCTGAAAGAAGAGGGTAGCTCTGCTGCATTTAACCATTTCCAAACAGACTTCACTTTGGATGGGCATACATGCAGGGTGAGACCATTCCTTACTTTTTTCCAATCATAAGGAGAAAAAATATCTGAGATAAGAATAAAACCATTAAAATCCTGAGCATAATCCCCCTAAAAATGGTTTCAACAACATGCATCTGGATTCCATTGCTCTGCAAGATTGTAAAGATTTAGAAGATATCTGTTTCATCATTTTAATCTTGACTTATAAGGTATTCACTAGTGTATGTTTATGCATACCTGCAACTAAATTATCATTAAGGTGATTGTCATCTGCTAATTGAACGGTGGTAGGTTCAATGACACCTTCCCCAATTTTAAATCCTATTGTTTCATAATGACATAAAGCTTTTAGCAGAAGTATCTCAAATAAATCACAAATCTTTTTGGGTATACTTTAAAAATATGTGAGAATGAAGAGGAAGAGATAAGTGGGGTGAATAAACACTACCTTTGGTATTTTAAGATATGGATTATGCTCACAGCTTTTCCAGAAAACTTCACTGGATAGGACCCAAAGAGTTTGAGACTGTGCCATATTCAATTCCTTTATTTCTCAAATAAGAGATTTCCACCTAGAATGGATCACTAAGGTCCATTCCAGGTCTTACATTCTACAATTACTAACTTTTTTAGCATGTTCATTGCTGTTGCTGTTAATCTATATCCTTCACTTATCCGTTTCTACATTTCTGCCTATTAGCCCCTGCCATCCTTGCAATAACTGTATGAGGTAGGTGTTGCACCCTCGTTATTGCAGATGTGGAAATAAAGCAGGGTGACGTTATGTTACTTGGTAAAAGTCACACTAGATGAGTGGCTGAGGGAAAATTTTTAACTAGTTCTAAGTGATTCCTAAGCATATAATTTTCCCACCATACTATACTACTCTTAAAGTCCATATTGACCCTCAAATTTCCCTCACTGTGCATACCTATTTTGCATCCCTCACCTTGCCACTTTCATTAACTGTTTTGAAACAATGAAACATATCCATATAACATTTGGTAGAGTGAGAATTACTTCTTAGAGTGGCTTTCTGAAAAGATCTTGGCCTGCCTGAATAATTACTGCCGAAATTAATGTCATCCCGCTAACCCCTAAAAGCGCCTGACATTCTTTCTTTGTGACTAATTATTTTACAGAAGGCGCTTTAATTGCAGGATGTAGGAGGTACTTTCTACAAACGCTTAACATTACAAGGGGACATGATCTGAAGTCTTCAGATCATTAAACTTGCTACCAGGAATAAGCACGCTTTGGGGACCAATGACATTTGTCAAAAGAAGCCTGTGTGTTCTGTGGAGGGCAGGAGGCCAGGCTCAGGAAAGGCAACCCAATAATCGTCCGATGCTGAGTGCCTTTAATTATTTACTAGAAGGAAGATACGGGCGCTCGAGGCCTTCTCCAGAGAGATGGCTATTCAAAGAACAGGATGCATAAAATCACTGAGTGAACTGAAATCGATGTCTAAAATAAATTCCCCAGGACAATTTTCAGGTAGTTTGCAACTATCACAAAATAGCAGCTGAGGAAGCTAGCTAAAGCTGGCCTGAGTGGGAATTACTGTGTGGTTGTTTATCACTTGTCCACTGCCTGTCTCTCCCACACTAACATAAGCTCTGTGAGGGCAAGGACTTCCTCTCCACCTTGTTCTCAGCTGTAATCTCTTCCTGAGGTGAAGTCTGGCCCATGATATGTTATTAAATTAATGAACAAAGGTCATTAGGTGGGGACACATAAGATCTTGGTTTCAGACCAGGACTCCAAACTCCCTTAGTAGGTGATCGCAGTCAGTTTTTATGACCCCAGTGACAACAATGACATTCAATAACAACGTTGACATTTTCAGAATGTGATCTGGGGACCCCAGCATCCAAACAACAGGAGTAATGATTAAAATGTACACTGTGACATTCTACATTAGACTGACAGATTCTGCATATCTGGGGACGGGCTCTTAGAATCTCATGTATGGATTCTTAGGCAGACTACAGCTTCAGAACCAACCACTGAACTCAATGGCCGCATTCATTTGTTTGTGAAACCATTTTCTCAGTGAACACATTTTCATTCACTTATTTAATCCATATTTACTGAAACTGACCATGTACCTGGCACGCCTCTGAATGTCAGGATGTCTAGTCTATAAAAACAAAAAAAAAAGGCCCTGCTCACATGGAACTTACAATCTTACTGAGAAGGTACACACACACACACACACACACACACACACACACACACACGCACTCTTGCACTCTGAATAAGTAAATATCCTGTACTGTGGGACTGTGGGTGCTGACATGCTTTGAAGAAAAGGAAAATTGAAAACTCTGGATAAAGAGAGAGAATGGTCTCTGGATGCTCTTTGATATAAAGTGGTCTCTTTGATGAGATGACATTTGAGCAGAAGGAATTACCTATGAGGATATATAACCAAATGTTACAGGTAGAGAAAATGGAAAATACAATGGCCTTGGAGAGGAGCAGGCTGGGCACATTTACGGCATGGAGCAAAGCAAATGAGGAAAGAAAGAGGGAGACAGGACAGGGCTGGTGAGGTAGACAAGGGCAGATCGTGTAGGGTCAGAGTGAGGATTTGTATTTTTCTTTGAATGAGAAAGTGTGGTAGGCAGAAATCTGAAAACAACACCAAAATAACAAAATACCCACTCATGCTGTACACAGCCCTTACACCCCTCCCCCCTGGAATGTGAGTGTGAACTGTGAATATGATGGATAGTCACAACCATGAATAGGTAATGTTATACGGCACAGAAGATTTTAAAAACGGAGATTATCCTGATAGGCCTGACCTGATCAGTGAACTCATAAAAGGGACAAGATCTAAGCTCTTCAAAAGATCTGAAGCAAGAAAAGTTTTCCTGATTGCCTGAAAGGGGATGGAACCTGCCTTGAGATGTAAGGAAGTGAATTCTGCCAGCAACCCAAATGAGTCTGGAAGAGGACCCAGAGCCTCTGATGGAACCACAGACCTGGCCAACATCTTGATTGCAACCTGAGAGTTCTCTAACCTAGAGAGCCCAGCTGTGCTGTTCCTGTACTTTTGACCTACAGACTATGAACAAATAAATGGATGTTTTTTTAAGCCACTGAGTTTGAAGTAACTTCTTGTTCAGTAAAAGAAAATTAATATAAAAGGCAACCACAGAAGGAATATGCATAGCACAGAGGTGTGGCATGATCTACCTTTGTTTTAGAAGATAGTTCAGGCTACTTTCAGGGGAATGGACTGCAGACATGCAAGGTGGGAGCAGGGCAACAATAGTCCATTGCAATAGTCCATTAGTCCAATAGTCCAGGAAGAGATGAGGATGGCTTTGACTAATCATAGAAAATGTGAGAAGTAGTTAGATTATTTTAGATATCAGAGACAATTGGATTTGCTGATTGTTGATGCGGGTATAAGAAAAGGAAAAAATGCAAATACATCACACAGGATGCTGGCTGGGGCAATTAGAGGAAAGGAGGTTTGTGCTGATGTCCAAGAACAGGAGATTGAAGGACAGTGAGAGTGTGGATAAGGAGGAGAAATCAACTGTTTGAGACATGTTAAGATTGAGATGTTCATCCAAAGAGAAATGGTAAATAGGCCATTGCACATATGAATTTAGAGTTCAGGAGAGGCATTGGAGCTGGATATATTAATTTTATGAAGTCTTCAGCATATAGCTTGCATCTAATGACATGGAATGGAAATCACTGAATGTTTGAATTGACATAGAGGAGGGGTAAGATATATTTGCTCCCTCAGGCACTAGGCACTCACTCCAACCTAGACATAACTGATACATCTCCCTGTTCCTTTGACATTCTGGTAAATCTGTGTCAAATCTCCTAAGCAGATGGGAAAGTATTCCAAAGAGGTAGGGGGGATGCTGGGAAAACAATGCATCATGCATTCAAGGAAAGAGGCATTTTGATGAGACAAAAGTGTTAAATACTATACACAGTTTAATTTAGATCGATTGAGAGATTGCCTTAATATTTAACATATGAGAGGCTACTGAGATCAGTGTCATTGTTATGATGGAGGCAAAAGTTAAAGAGCAATGGAGGAAAAAGAAAAAGGAAGATGAAGACTTACATGGAACATTGTGGATAGCTTTCCAAAACTTTTGATATGAAAGAAAAAGTAGGGAGAGTGGGCATCTGGAGAATGATGTGGAGATTAGGTAATGCAGGCAATGTATCAATATGGTAAAAAAACAAAACAAAAAACCAAAAAAAACAACTACGCAAGCCAATATAGTGCAAAATCTCTGCCCATAGACCCTCTGTTGCTGCCCAGTTTCCATTCTAACCTCACCTCAACGTTCACTATTTTGTTTCTTATGTATCCTCACAAATTTTATTTATAAATATACAAGCAAATCAAAATAGTTACCTTTTCACTTTTATAAGAAGATAGCAGAAGTTATTTTATTTATATAATTGGTCTCTTTGCTTTTTCTTGCTTTTTTCACTTCCCAATACATTTTGCAAATACAGTTGACCTTTGAACAATGCAGGGGTTCGGGACCCTAAACCCCCATGCAGTCAAAAAAATCTGTATATAAATTTTGACTCCTCAAAGCTTATCCATTAATACCCTACTGTTGATCAGAAGCCTCACCAATAACAAATAGTCTATTAACATATATTTTGTATGTTAGTTTTATATACTGTATTATTACAATCAAGTAAGCTAGAGGAAAGAAAACATTATTAAGAAAGTCATAAAGAAGGGGAAATATATTTATTATTCATTGAGTGGAAGGGGATAACCATAAAAGTATTATCCTTGTCATCTTCATGTTGAGTAGGCTGAGGAGGAGGAGGAAGAAGAAAGGTTAGTCTTGGGATGGCAGATGCAGAAAAAAAGTTTGCAAGTATGTGGATTCACACAGTTCAAACCCGTAGAGTCAACTGTATTTGTAATGTCAAACATTAAAGATTTTCCTTGTTCTTTTTCACAGCCTCATGCTATGTCATTGTACCATCAATTATTTAACCAGTCCTCTGTGAGCAGACTCTCAACTTACTCCCAGTCTTGTATTTCCAACAGGGCTTTAATGGACAACCTTGTTCATGCATCATTTCACAAAATTGCATGTGCACAATTAATCCCTAAAGTGAATTCCCAGACCAAGATTGTGTTGTTGCTGTTATAGTTGATGTTGTTGATATTTTGTTTGTTTGTCTCTTTGGCCATTTCAAAAATGGAATTAGTTTAGCAAGTTAATTACAAAAGGAAAGGAACTAGCAGACAGAGTGTAAAGATATTCTCAGATATAGAACTTGAAGAGATAAAAAGGAATCAGCTTCCCCCCAAGGAGGACGTGGTAGAAAGCTGGAAGGGATGGCCCCAGTAGGATGAAGTAATCCCTCCACCTCCATGGCAAGAGATCAGCAGAGTTCTCATCCAACACTTTCTCCTCCCTCTGTGGATGTTGAGGTTAGGTCACTTGTTAAAAATGAGGGTGCTGTTGCTCAGTTGAGAAGGTTGAGCAAAGTAAAAAAATGTTAAACTGAACACTGTGGAGAAAACAGAAGATGAGGGAAACAAAAGAATTCCTGAGCAATGCTGTGGAACCAGTTGACATTGGAAAGTATTGGTGGTGCTGCCCACAGAGGAAATCATCATAAATTTAAGGCTTAAAAATGTAAGAGGACAATGGTCGATTCGTATAAAATAAGCTGCAGAAAATAGAATGTCAGCTCAATACTTGCTTTTCCATTAACTGGAGGAATCTTGGCACGGCCTAAAGAACAGGCACCTGGAGTTCCATTCTGGCTCTACCGCTTATAATACAAGGGATCTCGGTGAAATCCATTAATCTCCATAGTCCCAGTTTCTTTATCAGCAAAGTGGAGTGTTCTTTGGGTACATTTCTAGTATGTATAAAAACCTAAATGAGTTATGGGCCAAGGGTATACCTTCTTTTGGGTAACAAATACATATAATATATATATGTATATATATATATATATATATATATACTACATATGTATATATAGTATGTGTGTGTATATGTAGTGTGTGTATATATATACACACACATACTATAAAGGCATATACATATGCTTTTAGAAATGTAACATGCTGTACATGCATTGTCATCATCAGCTCAGAGTGGTTAATTCTTGTCTGATGTTACACAATGTATTTAAAGAACTTGTAAATAGTTTGTTTTCCTGAAAGTACAGATTATTTCTGATGATACTATAAGTTATGGTTATCATAACAGAGTTTGGAAATAAACATGTATTTATATTTTATGTATGACTAGGTAGGTAGGTAGATAGATGTGATTTGTCATATTTTAAATGGAATCCAATTCATGGAAATAAGAGTAATTAGCTGTTATTACCATAATAATTTTTTTTTACTTTTAAAGCAAATTCTTGATAGCCACTTGACACCCACTAATGTATTATGCTTTATTACTTTTCTCATACTCATTGTGAAATACGACATTGATAGAACTATAATGGATATACTATGCTTTACCTACATCAGTGCCAGATAGTGTAACCCACTTGTCTCTGGAACTTTCCTGGTTTTAACACTACAAGTCCCACATCCCAGGAAACTCCACAGTTTCTAGTACAGTTTGTCAATTTCTTGCAAGTTATCTTCAGTATAATCTATAATAATTAAATTAATATTTGATGAGAGCACACCACGTGCTGGTCACTGTGGAGGCTGTAGACACAGATGAGTCATGAGTGGGATAGAGAAAATTGTTCAGTCAAAGATCATAGGCTACTGAGTCACATAGCTCAGAATTTATAATTCCAGTTTTACCATTTACTGTCAGTCCTTGGGCTCAGGTAAATTTGTGAATTTCTCTGAGCCTCATTTTCCCATAAAAAATATGGTGATGATAACAATACTATAAAAGTCTCATTATGACAATTAAATGATACTATTATGCTTATTTGCATACATGTCTTCGGCACCTGATCTCAAAATTAGCTGATGTTCAATACATCTGACGTCAACATTAATTGATCCAATAGAAGTAGCAAAACAGCAGAAGCATGAGCAGAGGACAATTGAATCATTTCTGGAGTCACTTAGGGGAGTTGAGGCCACTGAGAAAGACTTATTGCAAAGGTGACTTTCCATCTTTGGCCAGCTCTACTTATTAGGATAGTATAATTGATGAATGGTTACAATCTGCTTTCCAGTTTCCATTAGGATGGGATTAGATGAAATAAATGAAAGTACCATAAGGGAGAAATGTCTTCCCAAAGGGTCACATGGATGGAGCAGGAAGAGGAAGTAATGAGAAGGAAGCCTGTGTTCCAACAGCTTTTCCATTTAAGAACAGCAAAGTATGTCAGTTTGTGTGTATGTGCCTGCACATGTGTGTTTCCAGGCAATCTAATGACTTCTTATAACCTTACATTTGGTGCTCTACGAATGTAGGGGAAATGGGTTGGTGAATGTTGATTTTCCCAAAAGTTCTGAGCTGGGACTTAGGCAATTGAAATGAGGTAACTCAAAGACATGGCTCAGCTCTGGAGGTAGGATGTAGTTGATACTAGAGATACGGAAGTCACTCATGCACACTGAGAAGACAGTTTCAGAAGGTTTGATTTTATAAACAACACAGAAGAGATAATTACACAAATCCCAAGGAAGACTGAGAATCGATTTGATGTTTGTGAAGTGTACGCATCTTCCCACGGTGCTAAATGCTGCCAGCCAATTTCCGGATAAGCAGAAAGTTATCTACAGTCCATAAAGCATAAGACTAAAGACTTCCATAGCCACTCCAATACAGAATGTTTAAAGTGTTGAAACTGTATCTACTCTTCTCTAAAAAATAAAAGAATATCAGTGATAGATTCAGTAGGTCCTCAAATTAATTATAATGGAAAGCAATATAAATGCTAAAGAAAACTCCATGTCTTGAAAGCCTGACAAAAAAAAAAAAAATCTCTGGATATACCCAAAAGCAGAGATCATTTTGGCTTTGCTTTATCTATTGTGGGGAATGTGCTTATTCATTGAGTATAACAATATAACTAAAGACCAACCACAAGCCAAATGCTGGTAGAAGCTGGGGATACAGGGGTGAAAAAGATACAACCCAGTCCCCAGGAAGAGAAAATCATATTAGAAGAGATAAGCACAGATACACAAAATGAATAGTAAAATATTCTAGATAATGTAACTGAAGTCTATGCAAGGTGGAGTCAGGGCACAGAGATGAGAGCATGGAAATTAACCACGAAAAGTACTTATTAAAAAAATGCCACTTTGGGAAGATGTATAAGTATTTGCCAGAGAGAACTGCTGGGTGTAATAACAATAACAAAAAATAATGTTTTCAAAAATAAATATTTATACAATGTTTTATATAATATTTATATAATGTTTCAATATAGGATATAATATACCTGTAACATAATATAATACAATGTACAGATAATATAGTGTATGTAATTTTTTCCAGCACTTGCTGTGATTCAGCCACTATGCTAAATGCTTTGTGTTTTCTAGACTCTGTCAATAACAGGGAAGAAAACAGGAATGTTAGAGAGATTGGATATTCAGGAATGTTAGTGATTCACACTGATGGGCATAGGGTATATGTATGCATTGTGCAAGGTTCTGGTGTATTGATAAACAGGCCTGCAGAAGGAAACAGCAGACAGTTCCTGAAATGCATTACATTACTTGGTATGGAGTTTGGAGCTTCCAAATAGGAGTCCTATCATTGTCCAGAAATATCAACTACTTAAGCATCTCATGATCAGCTACCAGAAGGATCTAGGACTTGTTCAGTGAGTCAAGGCTACATGTCAGGCACATTCTTTTTTGTGTGTCATGTGGTGGAGGAAGATCAGAGTTGAGAGATTATTTATACTTTATAGTGTATATTTGTATAAACCCTAACAATTTTTCCCTCAGTGCATGCTAAGTTATAAATATAATGACACATGATAAAATAATTTTAATGTAGAAATCAAAGCCCAACCTACCTATGACATTTACATCATCCTCAAAATTCAACAATTCCCATTGCCTTGTTGGTGGATTTCAAGTTTCCAGCCCGAAATTTAAGAGTTTCCACAACCTATCCTCATATTAATCTTTCGAGTGAATTTTCTCTCTCTAAATTACTTCTGATGAACCAAGATGTTTTCCCTACTTCGGAGTCTGCATACATGTATCACCAGGATCCTACCAGCGGTTTGGAGGAATTTCTAGCTCTGTGGTTTTGAGTAAATCACAGGGCTACTTTGAGATTCACCTTCCCCTGCTGAAAAATGAAGATAATATCCCCTGCTCCACTTGCCTCACAAAATGTCTTTCTGTCATTGATCATTTCTTATGAGTCAGATACTGTTCTAGGCACTGAAGATAGGCAGTGAACAAAGAAGACCAAGGATTCCATCTATAATTTAGGGGGTAGGGACAGAAAATTAAAAATTGAAAATGAATTAGAAATACCTTAAAGGGTGATGAGTACTATGAGCAAAAATTTGGTGAATTATGAAAAGAGAGTAGAGAGTAACAAGAAATGGTCATACTGTCAAATTGATGTCATAACAAAAATAAATTACATTTGGTACATGAATGCTATAACAGAAACTGCTAACGTGCTCAGGGAGTGATCAAATGTGCCAATGCTACACAAAGCAGTTAGGTGTATCATCTCACTTAACTTTCCTAACAAAGACAGGCAGTCTTTACTGATATCATCACCATTTTATAAATGATAAAATAAAGATATAGGAAAGGATGGCATCATAATAGATGTTAAAGGTATACTGTTTATGCTAGTGGAAGAGGAATAGTTAATCATACCCTCTAAAACTCACACATACATCCCCTGACGCACACACGCACAAACATAAACAACACAAACAAGTGAATATGCACTTTCAGAGCCCCAATAACCACTTTAGAATATGCCTGATGTCACCTGATCTCATTTGGAAATTGCTCTTTGTTCTGATGCTTTTCAGCTGAGAAATATTGATTAGAATACAGCATGGTTTAAAACAACATGTGGAAGAAGATGAAACTGTAGGCTTGCTCTTTTCTGACATCGATTATGCCTGTGACAGGCCCAATAGGGCAAGGGTCAAAGTAGAAGGGCTGGGATCTGGCCTCATCGTTAAGGTCCATTCTAGGTCAAGCCATCTGTGGTTCTGTGTTTCCATTTCCCCTGTGGGAACTCAACTCTGAGGACAGGGCAGGATAAAAAAACGTCAGAATAGTCAAGAAGAAAAGAGTGCAAAGAAATGCATTGTATTAAATTATAACATTAATTTTCAAAAATGGTGGTACTCAGAATCCTGAAGGTGAGCTTTGTCAGAACCACCGAGGGCCTATAGTAGCTTTTATCTAATTCACATTATGCCTGGAGACCTTTCTTGCAATGTGAAATGACACTTACAGAAGGACATTGCCTGGAGAAGTCTGGCTAGTCACCAGAGAGATCTGCCAACGATGAGGGTAATTTGGAAATGTCATCAATTTCCAGGGAATAGTTAGCTCTGTAGACTACAAAAGTCAGTAGTACACCTGAAAATGAATGGGCTTCAGCGGAATAAGTCATTCTAATTTCTTACATAAGATTATATGTAAACCAGAAGGCCAATTTGCTAAATTAGTAATTATATGGAGAAATATAATGTATCAAGTGGTTTACAGAAGCAAGTTTTCTGGTCAATGCATTTGTTTTCTGTTGACAAATCCATTCCAGAAATAAAATTATAATCAGAGCAGAGCCAATTAGTTGGATCAAAACTGTGGATGTTATTAAGATATGATGGTTTACTGTGCACATTCCTACCACATGGACTGACTTGCTGCCATGGAGGAACTATTTATTTTTATAAGATATGATATTCTCTCTCCTGGACAGTGTTGAAAACAAATGGGACTATTTGTCTCAATGGCTTCTCCTTCTATGAGATTTCATTGTTATAACCACTATTACCTTTCAGTCTGGGAATGCTGTGTGTGTTATATGAATGTTAACATAACTTCATTATTTACAAATCATACTGTCTTTTAGAAATGTGCATTCTAGACTTAGACTAAATGCAGACTTTGGCATATAGGCTAAGTACATAGATAATAACAGCAAATATAGTACTTCCTATATGTTAGATACAGTATAATTTCTTTACATTCACTCTTTAATTCTTATAATAATTTGAGAATTGTTCACTCTCTTGGTCCCTTTTGCATATGAGGAAACTAATGCTAGGAGAGTAGTGAGTTGCTCAGGTCTCCCACTCCTTTAAATATGGAAGCTGCCTTTGAACCCATGCTGGCTTGCTGTGAATGTCTACAATAGACCCATCCTATTTTCTTTATGGCTGGTGTCATGCTCTGTTTTTTGGTGTTGCTGTAATAATAGAACAAGTCCAATAAAGCAGTGGCACATTTTTTAAGTTAAAAATCAGGAATCAAAACTGGAATCATTTGTTTCACTAATACAAACTATTTTTAATCAGCATCACCCAACTCCTCTAACAAGTTAGAAGGACCATCTCTTCCCTGGTCTAGTCAATGCAACTATTCTCTTATGTAACCTTCACTCCCAGGAAGTGATCATTTCAGCCTCCTGAAAAGGCAAGACAGATTGCATTCATTAGTACTTTCTCCTCCCGAGAGCTCCTAACCTCCTCAGAGACTTCAGTCAGGTGGGTGGTAGCTGACCTACCTTCTTTGAAGTCTTATGATAGGTGAGTCAGGATGATGCCGGGTTGCGGTTCACCAGGTTCCCAGAATAGCTGTCTTCAGGAGGGATTTTTTTCCCTCTGCTCTTCTGGATACTCATGACTTCCTTCTACTTCATAATCAGGGCAAGTCACTTCCACTGCACTAATGCCACAAGTCGCCATCTGTTTAACCCTTTCACAGTTTCCTTGAGGAATGTATTAACACAGCTCCATAGGCCTCTTTTGTCTGACAGCTCTATCTTATTAAGGAACACAATTGGACACATATAATGAAGCCTTTGAATTTTTTCAATCTAACTACAAAATATACAAGTATAAAATTGTAAAATTTTACAGTTGGAAAAATAATTTAGGCAAATTTTCTTTTTTTTACAGATGAAGAAATTGAGGTCCTGGGGCAGAGTGATTCATCCAAAAGCTCTCAGTAAGAAAATAGAAGACTCAGAACTTAAATTAGTATTATTAAGTATCTGTCTAAAACTACTGAATGGACCCTTGCTAACATTTTGTGAAAAGTAACCCCCACCCAACCAACTAGTTCTTACTCAGGAGCTTTCTTTAGGGGATCAAAGTCCTTGGAATCTGGTCATGAGTTGCTTGACACATTATTTTTTTACAGAACTGAATAAAACATTATAATTTATCAATTTAATGAATTCTAAGATTTATGCTTTTGAGAAGCTTGACATGTGTTGGCCACAAACTGATTTTCCCAGGAAATTCAAGGTTATTTCACTTCATAACAGCCTTGGTGGAAAATATTGTTCCAAAATGGATTAAGAACAAAATGAATCCCTCAAGAACGTAGTGGAGCTTCTATTTTAGGGTGAAGCTTATCATTGAAAGGAGTGAGGAAGATCAAAGAGGTCTTCTGACCTCTGTGGTTCAATTACATTCACTTCCAGAAAGCTGATAAGGTCAGTGGTTACAGGAACTCTGGAGATAAATTCTGATTTGAATGTACTTCTTTCCTTGCAAAGTCAAATGAGTGAAAAACACAGTCCAAAGAAAAAAAGAAGTCATAGCATGGATATCTTGGCCATTTCTGCTGTTGGTCCATTTTGTCTCAATTCTCCCTGCCTCCAAACAGCTTACAGGGTCATCCATATTTCCTAATATCAGTCTCCAAATTCTCCCCTTTCACTTCTCCTTCCAATAAAACTTGGCTTCTGTCCTCTCTACTCCCCCAAGCCTGTATTTGTCAAAGACTGTGGTAATTCCCATGATACTGATCAAAGAACCCTGCTTGCTACCCACTTAACTTAGGCTCTAAGCAGTTTTAAGCGTGTACTGGACACACTTTCATAATTTGTCTTTCACTTTAAAGTCACGTGGTTTCCCTTCTATATTTACCAACTATTCCTCGGTGGTTTTTACTGGTTCTTTCCTCTTCATTTCTTATTAGATGAGAGACTTCCTTAGAGCTAATCTTAAATCCGTTTCTCATGCTATTGTCTTTTCTGGGAAATTTTCATACTCTGAATGTTTTAATTTGCATACTTTTTTGTGATGATTTCCAAATCATCCTCTGTCCAGAATTTTCATCTGAGTTCTATATATCCAAATTTGTACTTGAATTATCCACTCGGATAACTGAGAGACGCCTTAAAGCCAACAGTCTATAAATGAACTTAGTATATTTCCCCCCAAAACATATTCATTCTCTAGTGTCCCTATGTCAGAACAGAGCTCCACCACAGAAGAAAACTAGGAGTCATACTTCATAGCTTCCTCTCTCTGACTTCCTTATTTAAATTCTGCTAATTAGCTTTCTAAATGTTTCTCAAAACTATTCATTTTTTTTGCTACTGCAATCTAAGTCCATGTTTTAAAGCACACTGTTCTCTTTAAAGTTTGTTTTCTCCTCTTGAAATGTCCTATCTTTCTCACATTTAAGAAACCTTTCTTCCTTAATTTTATGACTTTTCAAATATCACCTCATTCAGGAATTCTTTCTTTGACATTCTGGATGAAATCAGATGACTCCACTCTGTAGTTCTATGGAACTTATACATACCAGATGGAAAGATATCCAATGTCATGGATGGGAAGACATCCAATGTCACAGTGTAAAATTATTTTTTACACTGATTTTTTATTGTTGTTATCTAAATGACTATGAAAACTACAGTCAGGTTTGTACCAATCTCAGTGACTGACAAACAGCAGATCTTTAGTATTTTTTTAGTGAAAGAATGAAGTCATGAGTAAAAGCAAGGTGCATAATTGGAGACATAAGGGTAGACATCTTCAAGAAAGCAAGACACATTAATTGATATCAGGCAGTATCTATGACAGCGTGCTTATTTGCTCATTTGTTTTTGATTTAATTTGACTTATTTGACTTTTTATTTTCTTTTTATTTATTTATTAATTTTTTATGTAACAATATTAAGGGGGTACAAATGTTTTAGGTTACATGGATCACTTTTGTAACGTCTGAGTTCCAGCTAAAAGGTGTGCCCTTCACCCAAATAGTATTCATAATACCTATTAGGTAGATTTTAGCCCCTCCCCTTCTTCACTCTCCCCCTTGGTTGATTTCCACTGAGTTTTCCTCCCTCTGTGCACATAGAAAACCCAATAGGTTTCACCAAGAATCTCCTGGAATCGATATATAAATTCAGCAAACTCTCAGGATACAAAATCTATGTACATAAATCAGTAGCATTTCTACATACCAACAACAGTCAAGCTAAAAGTCAAATCAAAGACTCAATGTCATACACAATAGATTCAAAAAAATAAAATACCTAGAAATATGAGGAATATACTTAACCAAGGAAGGGAAAGATGTGTACAAGGAGAACTACAAAACTCTGAGGAAAGAAATCACAGAGGATACAAACAAATAGAAAAACAAAGCATGCTCATGGATAGGTAGAATAAACATTGCTAAAATGTGCATACTACCCAAAAAGATTTACAAATTCAATGCAATCCCCATCAAATTACCAAAGTCACACTTCACAGATCTAGAGAAAATAATTCTACGCTTCATCTGGAACCAGAAAAGAGCCTGAATAGCCAAAGCAATCTTACCCAAAAATAACAAATCTGGAGGCATCATGTTACCAGACTTGGCATTTTCAATAGTATATTTTATGGTGAATGGAATGAGTTAGAGAAAAAAAGTAACACTCAAAAAGAAAAGAGGGTAATTGCTGAATCAAAGGCCCAAAGGAGTTCACAAAAGGATTTGAATCAAGGGTAAAATAAATGAGGTTATCCATAAGAAACAGAATGCAAATGAAACTTTCACAAGGTGAAAACCTATTTTATGATGAATGGTTTCTCACTAAATATAAATTCCAAAATTTTGCTTTCATGGGTATTATTTTTTTTTCTTTTGTAGCTGTGTAAACTGAAACATGAAGCTACACATCTTGAAATTACACTTAGCTGAAATTCAGATCCAGATCTGCCTGATTCCTCTGCCTCCATTTTTTCTAAGAACTTACCTCACCTCTTTGGAGATGGCAGTTGTTGAATGTCCATGGAAATGGTAAGAAGGAACCACTCCTTTTAAATCAGAGTAAAGAGTTTCAAGTGCATGACTGGGAGAGAGAATTTGAGAGAATTCACCCAAAGTAGGTTGTTATGTTTGTGAAAGGAGTGTCTGGCCATTGTGGGAGATTGAAGGGGTAGATTTTGAGTTTGACTTTTAATCTAGGGAAAAGACCTTGTTGTAGCACATGTGAATGAGAATTGGAAAAGGTTAGCACACACATTCCCAAGGCAACCTCCTCAGCTGGACTGAGTGCAAAATCCCAGGCTCCACAATGCTACCTGTGTGGCACTATGCCGTGTTCTCCAGCAGAGCTTTGCAAAAACGCAAGAGCACAGGGAGCTTGAATGGAGCTGGGTCTGGAGACTAGAATTGCTGGGCAGCAAAAGCTCTCACATTGCTCTTTATACGTCATGATCTGGCTTGAATTTTACCTCTTGCATTTTTGGATGGAGTCCTCGTGATAGCATTGATTATTTTTGTCATAACTCATCAAATTTATTCATATAGCCATACTGTTTGTAGAAGTAAGAGCTGCTTTGGAGAGAAAAGGTGTTTTATTCACACTTGTGTTTCTAGAACAATTCCTAGCACTCAGAAGTATGACCAATATTAACATCAAGTAAGTGCTAAGAAGGGCTGGTATTCATCCACATGCCATGGCTGGGATGCAAGGGTTCAACATTGTATTGAATATTTGCAGAACAGACAAATGTCTGGTTTAGAGAACTTAATCCTAAACTAATATGGAATGAACACTACTTGTCCCAAGTACTTTTGTGAATTATCACCTGATAGTGTTCAAGTAAGCATTCAATCTTTATTATGTAGAGGCTTAGATACATCAAGTAACTTAAGCTGGCTTTGATTCTAGGTGGCTCTTGAGAACATGCCCTCTCCCTCTGCATGGACTCATTGCTCAGGATAGGTTAGGCTTATGCTGGGGTAAACAACTTAACACAGACAAGTGTTACTTTTTCACCTGTACTAGGTCCAGCGTAGACTGAGCAGGTCCTGTGGCAGCTGTGTTCAGTGTGATGATTCACACACGCATCCTACTTCCATCTTGTGGTCCCATCTCAGCACACAGCCTCTGGTCAACACCCAGGGTGAAGAGAGAGAGAGAATGGTGAGGGAGTTTTCCCTGCCTCAACCCAAATGGGTACAGATCACTTCCACTGACATTGTATTAGGCACAACAAGTCATATAACCGCCTAACTGCAAAGGACTGATTGGTATAGTTTATTTTGTGTGGCCAGATGGAAAGAATATCAAATGAAATTGCGCAACTCCACATAGCATTATGTCTCCCCTACCAAATTTAATATTAAAGCAAAAGACTTGGCTTTATGGGAATAGGGATATTGGAGAGTTGGGAGGCTAAGCTGTTAATTAAAACATAATTAAACAAATATTTACTGAATCCCTACTGCGTGCCAGGCTCCGTTTTCCATACTGAAGATATAGTGGTGAACAAAACACAGAAGTCCCCACAGTCATGCAATTTGCATTCTATAAAGGAGAGACAAACAAACAAAACGCCTCCCAAATGTAATAATTTTAAAAATTAAAGAAGTAGGAGTAGGTGCAGACACAAAATTATCATAGCATTATGTGACAGAAAGTTTCTCAGTAGCTGATTTAGATTAGGTAGTCAGCAAACATCTTGAGGAGGTGATGTTTAAACCGAAATCTGAATGACATGAAGGAATAGCCATATGAAGTCAGGAGGAGAAACATTCTAGACAGGGAACAGTTAGCTCAAAGCCTTTGCTGCAGAAATAAACTCTGGGTGGTAGTGAAACAGAAAGTAGGTCATTGTGGATGGAGCAGAGGGAGAGGCAAATCACAATATTAGATGTTGTGGGAGCAGCGAGGGATCAGTTCGTGCAGGTTTTCCACGGCAAAATAAAGAGTTTTGAGTATGATGAGAAACCATTGGAGAGTAGTAAGCAGTAGAGTGACATGATCTGATTTATGTTGATGCCTGGCACAGTTCAGTCTTCCAAACCTGTGCGTTCCTGAACCCTCAAAATAGAAGCTGCAATGATAGATATCTGTGGGAGAGCCAAAGGCAATATCAGAGTTGAAAGGTGCTAAGCTCCACTTGCTTTCAATGGGACTGTCAAAGAAATACATTGTTACTGAAAAATGCCAGGATTGGTAAAATCTAGGCTTGTCTGAAAAACGAAAGAAAACTGCAGGTGTGTAAAACGCTACTCAAGCGTTAGCAAATTCAAGTAATTTCAGCTGGCCTTTAAACTGGTGGCATACAGCCGGCCACCAGTCTGACATACGACCAGTCTCAGAATGCTTTTACGTGAATGTGAGATTGAGTCAAGGGATGTAACAAGGACAATGGTCTTAGGACATTTATTTCAAACCTATTTCCTAGAACATCCAGTTCATAGAAAACGCTGTTAGGAGTCACCATGGACCTAGAGAGTAAGAAGAAGAAGTGACATGCCAACACACAAGGGTCCTTTGTTTTAATCCATCCAAAGCTGTTTTTCATGTGTGACATATTAATGACAGTGAGGTTTCACATGAAATTTTACTCAAAAGAAATATTTCTACTGATAAAAAGTATATTTTGAATTCAATAAGAGCACAGAATGGAGAAGCCTAAGGTTGGAAACCACATAAATCACACACATCTAGGTGATATTTTATGCTACTTTATTTTGTCCAAACACATTTTAAAGATAGCTACTCTCAACCCCAATTGACACTTGGGAAGATTGATAATAAAGGAGTTTCAATTTCTTGTTCCAGGTCACATAACCAGTAAATGATCAAGATGGGATTCAAACCTGGACTTCTGATCCCAATCATCATCATCCTGTTAAGTCATGCATGATGGGCCCATATTCATCACTTACTGACTTTGTGATATCTAGTAGGTGCCGTCTTCCAGAATTTCAATTTCATCATCTACAAAATAGAAATAAAGGTAGCCTTTAACAAAATCAATCTCATCTTGAGGTTCAAGTGATGCAATACACTTACAGTAAGAAACCATCATGAGCCAGGTACTGTGCTAGACACTCACAGATGTTGGCTCATATGATCATCATGGAAATACTGTGAAGTGGCTGATACTACCCGACCATACAGATAAGGACTCAGGTCCAGAGAGATTCGTTTAATCATCTGAGCCGAAACAGCCAGGAACAGAAGGAGGTGCTGCTGTTTTGATGTGGGTTTTCAGTCCATTCACATGAACAGGACTTCACCTAACTTTCATAGTAACTGAGGCAGAAATGAAATACAAAAGGAAGCCCATTTACCATATATTAATATTTAAAGAGTTTAACATCATAACCAAGATAATAAACATATTAAATTATGTGCTCCTATATTGTCAAATATACTTTCAAAATAAAAACATACGTATAGCTTTCATATGATTGAAAAGTCAAAGGAAGTCCAAAAATATCAAAGAAGACCAAATGTAATTATTACTGTATGTAGCTGGGTGTTGTACTGAAGGAATGATGATCAAATGATTAAGTAGAGACATATATAATCAATAAGTTACTATCTATTTACTTCATAATTTACCTTTATTTCAGAACCATTTCTATGTTCTGTAGTCAAGAGTTTTTGCCTATTTTGTTATATTGACAGTTATTATCAAGTTGACCAAAAATAAAATGTAAATTTACTCAAAGGCCAGTGAAGTAAATATATTTTCATTCAGCATGTAAATTTCAGTATATGTAAAATATAAAGACCAGACATTTTATATCTATTATCAAATATAATATTTTTCTTTATAAATATTCAAAACTGACCAACAAAATAAAAACTAACGTGCTAATTTAGCAATAAATATTAATTTTACATCAAAATTATTTTAATAGTTATTTTTTAATTTGTAAAGTGTTTTCAGCAAATATTTTTATAAAGATAAAACTTCTCAATTTTAGCACTCAATGTGCATATAGTTGCCAAATTGAAGAATCACTATCACACTTCATGCATGTTTTGTCCAGACCAACAAGTATATAAATGTAAGAGTGATATTAATTATTTAAAATTGCAGAATGCTCCTTAGTTGCTATGTATGACTACCATATGCAAATACAATGCTAATTAGTATCCAAGGCATGAGTTGGAACCTTAAAAGAAGGGAGAAGATGGACATTTGGCACAACTGGAAAAATGATAATTATGTAAGAATCTATTGTGTTCATGTTGGAGGAAAAGTTTTTACCAGTGTGATGTTAATTCTTTGTGTCACTCCCTTGCCCCCTGACTGAGTCAGGAAATGCCCAGGTATCTGGATGTATCTGTAAAGGTGTTTCTGGAAGAGATTAACATTTGAATCAGCAGACTGAACAGAGAAGATCCACCCTCACTAATGTGAATGGGCCTCATCCAATCCCTTGAGGCCCTTGAATAGAAAGAACAAAAAGGTGGAGAAAGGCTGAATTGGTACTTCCTTGGACTGCTTGAGCCTAGACACCTATCTTCTCCTGCTCTTGGACTGAAACTTATACTACCTGAGTGTCTGGTTCTCAAACACTAGGGCTTGGACTAGAATTCACACCACCGGCTTCCCTGGGTCTCCAGCTTGCAAAAGGCAGACTTCTCAGCCTTCATAATCATGTTAGCCAATTTCTTATAATAAATCAACCCCGCTCTCTCTATATATATACACCCACACACACACATATATATATATATAATTAATTTGTTTTCTTTTACCTGTACATTTTTGAAGCCATATATCAGAAGAGGTACAACCCACATAACTTTGCCTTTCTGATGTGGTATTTTTGTTTGTGTTTTTTTGCTTTTTTTTGTTTGTTTGTTTTTGAGCGTGGAAAGCTAGAGATGTGGAGAGTGTTTCCCCAGGGTGTGAAGTATTAGTCTCAAGAGTGAATGTTTGGATGATTACAGAGAGTTACTGCTCACACTTTGGTGTTTTGGGCCAGATGGTCTCTGTTGATAGTACTCAACTCTGTCGTAGTGCAAAAGTAACTATAGACAGTATGTAGACAAATGAAGTAAATATGGCTTTATTTGGATCATAAAAGGCCAAATATAGCTCATGGGCTGTAATTTGTTGACCTCTGCATTAATGCATAAAATCCTAACTGGAATTCTCTTTCCTGAGTCTAAGCAGGTTACTGACTGTAGCTGTGCCTTGTAAACAGAAAGGAAATTCATAGACTCTTTAATAACATAACTAGTTGGAGTCATTCTTATTTTACTGATTTGCTATTTGAGAACAGAGCTCAGTAACTAATTTGATTCACATAATTCCTTTTTATTAGATAGCAGCTTGGTCAGGATTTGAACACATTGGGCTTATTGTTAACTGAAAAAAATTTGTACCAATTTTAGGTGAGCAGATGTTCTCAAACTCTTCTATGGTGGCCTCACCTACTTAAATCCTTATTTATTTATTTTTGTTTGGTTTCTTTATCTATATTGCTGGGCAGAAGGACTATTGACCTTGGCGCTGGACCACTTAGAACAGTGATAACAAAGATATCAATACCACCACCAATAATTATAGTTCAACAATAACAGATAATCTTGAGGTGCTAATGGTTAGAGTCTTGAGTATAGTAACTCTTGTAGTGAGAGAAAGTGCAGTCTGGAATTTTCTAATAAAAAATTTATAATCCAAAACATTCTTAAGAGCCGACTCTATAAAATATGGAGCTGAATGAAGACAAAATACCAGGGTTCAATTCACTCATTTGATACTTGTTAGCTATGTAGACTTTCTGCTTACTTGCCTGTAACAAAGGTAAAAATGTTAATGTTATAGTGAGTATAAAATGAGATAAGATTTGTAAAACACAATTTTAGAAAAGTGTCGGTACTACATGAATATTTTAACTAAGATATGATATTTTCACTCTTTTTATCAATATTTCAGCAGACCAGGAAATGTGTCTTTAATAATTTTCTAAATCTGTCTTTTTTTCCTCTCTGCTCTGTCTTGCACTTATAATCAAAAAGGCAGAAAAAAAGTAATCCAGGATCCTCATGGTCATAAAACTCAACCTATCTTACCTAAGCTTTCAGCTATAAACTTGAAGCTTTATTTTTAAAGGGCACTTTGTTTCCTGTATTGTTTTTAAAATGTGGCCTTTCAAGATGTTTTGGCATCAGCTCGAAACACATACTTATACTGGGAGTTAATATATGTTAAATCAGTTCCAAGTTTGGAAACAATCCTTGCTGATTTGAAGGTAATATATGGTGCTTGTCATTGGAAATGTGTGTGCAGGTGCACTGTATGCCGACAATGTGCAATTGGCATTAGCATTAATCACAGATTTGAATTTGGCAGATGCTAGATTGTATAGCAAGTATAATCTAGTGTTACTGCAAAAGGAATTTATAAAACTTCTCTATTTTCCTGAGCAACAAATTAGCATGTAATTAGAATCACAAGCATTACAGGGTATGTGTGTGCACATGAGTGTGTGAGTGTGTGTAGGTGTGCTTCTGGTGTGCATGTTAAATTTAACTTTTCCCTTTGTCTCTTTATAGTACGCCAATCAATCAGTACTAGTGTCTTAAATTTATAGTTTTCTTTGTCTTATATCCACAGTACTAGAGACTGCTTAAAGTCAGAAACAATGGTCATTTCTTCATTTCTGTAGCTAACTCATGTTCTCCTTAAGAAAAAGGATATCTTCCTGTAATTGAAACTTACCAGGAATTTTCTTATGAACTCATCAAGTGAGTGCTTTGTAATTTTGTAAACATCTCTCTTGACATCGTGCCCCAATAAATGCAACCGTTACACTTTTTATACCTAATACTTATTGGTTCTCTCAAATAAGGCTGATAGACAGCATATCAAATGGCAAAATCAGAGGTCAATGCAAAATTCATCTATTCAAAAAAATATTGAACATCTGTTATATGAAAAGCTATATGAAATACAGCAGTGAACAAGCAGGAGATCTGCACCCATGTAAGTTACTATCAATGTAAGTGTTGTAAAGGTACCTAAGATAAAAGATCAAGGTATAAAAATCAAAATTGAGGAAGCCAAATTTATGGAACTTTCTAAGTGTTAGGAATTATCTGGAGTATTATATATATATTTCTGAATTTACTCTTTAAACTAACTCTACTATAATTTTACAAAAGATGGATTGTGCAGATAAGTTAAGTTACTTCCTCACATAGTATGCAAGTGACAACAGTTTTTGTAGCCCAAGTGGTTTAGCCAGAGTCCACACTCTTTTCATCTATATTATATTGTTTCACTCATAACTTTATTTGCTCCAAAAGTGTAAGGCAAATCTTTGGTCAAATAAATGACTTGCATAACTGTTTTTATGATTACTATTTCCCGTGACTGAGTTTTGGATATGGAATAGCAGTGGAAAGTTCAAGGTGATATTGCCTCTCAAGAACATGGTCTGGATATTCTACTATTTTATTAATGTGATATTGAACCATATGCTTTGGCAAGCAACGGGGTGAAGGGCAAGGACAACATACTCATAAAAACTGATGAACAAGAATTTGTGCCAAAAAATAGTTATCACACATTTTTCTGAGGGTCAGCATGTGAGTGAACAGGTCCAAAATGTCTCTCAGAAATCAGTTCTGGGTCAACTCTAAGACAGGAACAGATATTAGAATGAAGGATTGTCAAAGCAAGTATTAAATAAGGCCAGCAGGGCAGTAAAAAAGTAAACAAACAAGGAACTGTGCAGCATATATCAAATACCTAACGACGTTAGAGAATATTCTAGTCATCTTAAAAAAAAAAAAAAAAGAATCTGATTGCCTGTTTGCAGTCGCCATGATTTGATCTGCTCCTGGTATTTTTCTGGGGAGAAAAAGAAAATTATGATTCATGGATTTGTGCTAAGTACTTGGACACACCTGGTTCAGCTCCATTTCGAGGGATTTGGGAGGGAGAAAGCAGCAGCTAAAAACAAAGAAAAATAACAAACAACAACAACAGCAACAAAATCACAAAACTTGTCATTTCTTTATTTATTTTTTGTATTTTTTTTAGTTCCAGACATAAAATAAGCTTAAGTGTACAGGTTCTTCCCCTGCAAAGGAGAAACAGTTGAGAGTCAGAGAATCCCTGAGATCAATCTGTTTTCTTTACCCACCTGTCACTGAATGTCAAGTTGGAAGCACATTGTCGCTTTGCATTTAAGCCAAAATCTCCAAACCAGGTTTAATTTGGAAATGAAGGTGATACGTTGTCTCCATCTTTCTGACTCCTGTGTCTCTCAATTACTTTCAATATTTGTGTCAAAGCAAGGGTATTTAATGGATTCTTTCAAATCCAACAAGAATTTCAAGCCTTTAAGAGGTTACATTTTAACAGTTGCTAACCATGTGGTTCAGACCAGCTCTTTTACTAAGAAAGGCAAGAAAATCTTCACACTATTTATATTGAAATCGGTTTGAAAGAATTGGGGAGCTATTGATACAACAAGGATTTGTGTGGTCAGGGTCTCACGAAGAAGCAAGCTCACCTTAGTTTGTTCTTCCAATAGAGTCACTGCTGTTTTCTAAAGAGAACTGAGCAAAACTTTTGAGAGTCTCACAAAATTGAAAGAAGAAGAAAATAGAATTTGGAGTTTATCATGGAGGAGAACCCAGAAAAAAACCTCAGGTATGAGTTGACACTGAGAAGAGAGAGCCTCAAAGAGTAAAGATAAACCAGAAACATCTCAACACTCATAGAAATTGAAGTCCAGCTTTGAATTATCTGAATTTCTTACATGATTAATGTAGTCTAAGACTACTTGTGTCTGTTTTTTTTTTTTTTTTTTTTGCTTTGCTTTCAGAAGCTCAATATTTTTAGAAGAGATCATGATGTAGAAATTATCAAAATAACCAAGTACACGGAGAAAAAAAGATGTAACTGAAAACCAGGAGGGACGATAGACAGGGAATCTGTTCATAGGCATGGATTTTTAAATATCAATGATTAATATACTAAAGTAATTAATAGAAGAAATTGAGATAATTGACAGAGAACTATAAACAAGAAATAAATCTTGTTAAATGTACTAATCCACAGTCAAAATATAATACTGAAATGTATTACTATATATCACCAATTAACACTTAGAAGATGAAGTGGAAAGAACATTGAACAAAAAGAGAAAGATTAAAAAAGTGAACTATAATAAAATTGGGAACTTCTAATTTTTAAAATATGCCATAAGGAGGACAAAAAAGCATGCCACAGAGGAAAAAAAATGAATTTCCAGCAATAATAACTGGCATAGATCTTATTCTCAAAATATATAAAGATTTCTACAAATAATTTATAAAGGGCGAACAACGATATAAAACTGGACAAAATATTTGATCAGGCACTTAACACTAAAGAGAATATCCAAATAAAACATTTAAAAATTCTCAACCTTATTAATCATAAATGTAATACAATTTAAAGCTGTAAAAAAAATCCCTTGTACTACACAATACCTGAATTGCTAAAACTGAAAAGACTGTAAATGGTTAAGTACTGACAAGGATATGGACCAAGTGGAATGCTCATGTACTGCAAGAGAATATTTATATAAATATTTTTGAAACTGCTTGGCAGAGTTTACTAAAACTAAGCTTACATACCAGCATAAAACACAATATATACCATACAATTGAGCATTTACATTCTTAAACATATACCCAACAGGGATGTTTACACATGTGTGCTAAAAAATACAAGATGGTTCATAATATTATTAATAATAACCAAAACCTGAAAACAGCCCAAAACTCCATGAACATTTGAATGGGTAATTGAATTCATGACTATTTATAAATAGGTTGTATATACCCGTGAAAATACATGAATTCCAAATAAACATAACAATATAGATCAATACCACAAACATAATTTTGAGCTAAAGACCCAAAGTACATATCATATTTTATGATTGTATTGATACACCCTTCAAAAATAAGTAAAAGCGATTTATGGTATCAGAATAGTGATCATGTTTGGGGAAGAGAATGAGGTCAGTGATTGGAAAGATATAAGAGAGAGTTAATTAATAGCAGATATGTTATTAACATTCTATTTGTTAATATTAACTTGCATGGTGTTACATGGATGCATTCATTTTTTTGGTAATTTTTGAAACTTTCCACTTGTAATTTGCAGATGTCTCCCAATGCTTGTTATTTATTCTTCAGTAAAAATATTTGAAAAGGCTGAAAAAGCCATAATATCCAATTAATAAAAGAAGAAAGTCACTAATTACACATCCCTACTTTACCATTTTATTTTAGGGTACCTGAAAGCTTATTTTGTGGACCTTCCTTCTCAAGAAAATATTAAGGTTCTGGTTCATACAAACATCAGTAAACTGGAGATTTATATTAAACTCATACAGTTTATTCCCAAGCAAATCATTGTCCATGGAATTTGTAGCCAAAGAAGGATAAATAAACTAGTAGTCTCAAGTTGGCTCTGAGAGATTTTGCCACAAGATGCTGAAGTGTATAAGCATGTCAAATATTGGAATATTTAACCATCAAATACATGGTTTAAATAAAATGCAAATATGATTATCTAACTTTTTAGAGAAAATTTAGAAATGCTGTAGAAGGTGACATTTATTTTTTTTATTTCAGCTTATTATGGGTGACATACTTCTTAATGAATTTTCAAAATATGAAGTCACTTCTGTGAAGGCATTATCAGAACCCTTCTTTCAATGTCCAGTGTTCTATAAAATTCAGGGCATTTGAAAATCTGGTTTAAAAATCTTCTTGGAATGCCCATATAGTGGATGCCACACTGCAGTGCTCAGATCTCATACTTCAGGCCAGAGGCACTTAATTTCCCCACCTGCTGGGACTATGCACTGCTGACAGATCGCAACTGTGTCCTGCCCTGGAAATTGTCCATCACAGAAAGGAGCAATGAGCTTTGCTCATGACTATACCCTCCACCCTGAGTAGCTTGTCTGAAATAGTGAGAGTAAAAAAAAAAAAAAATTGCACCAAACAAGTTAAACAGGAAAGAAAAACTTCATTAAAGACTATATTTTTGAGACAGAGTCTCTCTCTGTCACCTGGGCTAGAGTGCAGTGGCATCATCATAATGCACTACAACCTCAAACTTCTGGGCTCAAGCAATCCTCCGAGCTCAGCCTCCTAAGTACCTGGAACTACAGGTGCATGAAGCCATGCTCAGCTAATTTTTTGTCTATTTTTAGAAATGGGGTCTTACTCTCTTGCCTAGGGTGGTGTTGAACTCCTGGCGTCAAGAGGTCCTCCCATCTTGGGCTCCTGAAGTATTGGAATTACATTTTAATATGGGTTAAGACTATTGAGATGGGGAAGAAGGATTGGGCTCAACTTCACTGAAACAAAGGAAAGGAGAGTCTCTTAAGCACTAGAAAAGTTAGTGAAAAACACTAGAGAATGTTAGAGAGGAGGTTGATCACCATGAGATTAAGTCATCTATACTTATTCATTGGTGTTTTTCAAAGTTAGGTTCCTGCCCCTTTCACAGAGACTAGGAGATTGGGATAAGATGATTCTTGATGATTACATTTCAAAAAGATGGCTCCCAGGTCCCTGAGAAAGACATCCCTGAGTCCTAAAACTGGCAAGAGGCTGGGGCCCCAATGTGGGATGTTTCTGAAGGATCAGTCTGGCTTCAGAGGCCCCATGCAGTCAGCTGTGTCCTCTGTTAAACTACATAACACATCATCTCCCTCTGCCCACTCTTCACTCCCAAACAGTCCCCCTCCAGAAAAATTTCGTCAAAATCTGCTTCCCAGGCGACCTGCATGAACACAAACCACCTCCACCACTTCCACAGGAACAATGACACTCATTTTTACAAAGTTATATACATAATACTTTATCTGAAAAGACCCCTCCCCTTATTCTGGACTCCCACCTCCTACCCACCTTGCGGCTGGTTTAACTTCCCCTCTTCTTCATTTTCACAGAACCCTTGAACTTGGAACATTATTTCTTAATACTTTTGTTTCTTTTATCCCCGCTAGCAGGAACCTCTTGAATGAGGTTAAAGGAACCAAATTAAATTTACTGTTGTAGTTTGGTAATCGCGGTAACTGGATTAGGAATATTTAAGATACTAATTAAATATTAAAAAATACTAACCCGTAATTCTGGTTATCATTTTCACCATGCAGGTAAATGGATAATTTTGCTTTATTTATGATTGAAAAAGTAAAACATCTTTGTATTCAAAAAAGGATTTTTATTGGGTATCCAATAAGGATCACATCATGAGTGTATGTATAATACGTTAGTGTTTAAACTTAGGTAATGGGATAGCTGCATTTTAAAATAGCTGGATTTTTAGAAGACTCTACTCTAATTGTCCATTTTTCATCTTATAATATAAAACTAAATCAGATCTTTTTATCTCTAGAAATATTCTTCAAACTAAATATTAATATTATTTTAAAAGTAGAGCTCCAATATCAATTCATTGATAAATGTTAAAGAGTGGCAGTAGTATGAGTTTCCAAAGACCCATAAAATGCAAACATAGAATTTGAATGTTTTAATATCACTCTTTCTATACCCTATGAGTTTACCTAACAATAAAAACAGCTTTAAAACACTATGACTAAGACAAGAAGTCAGGAAAATGGGTGATTTTTCCATGCCTTACAAAAAGTACTTGGCAAGGAAGGTGTTAAGGACCAAATGTCTGTAGTCCCCCAAAACACATAAATGGAAATCCTAATTCCCAGTGTGTTGGTCTTAGAACATGGGGTCATGGGTGATGACCTCATGAAAGGGATTAGTGCCCTTGTAAGAGAGCTCGCTTACCCTTTTCCACCATGTGAGAATTAAAGGAAGACAGCAGGCTGCAACTAGGAAGAGAGCCCTCACCAGCACCTCACCGTGCTGGCACCCTGATCTCTCACTTTTAGCCTCCAGAACTGTGAGAAATAAATTTCTGTTTATTATAAGCCACTTAGTCTGTGATACTTTTCTATAGTAGCCCCAACTGAGACAGAAGGCTTAACTAAAATAAAATCTAAAAACCTGTCCTCCTAATTAGAAGCATAATGGGAGTAAATCATATCAATCAATCAGTCAATAACCAAAAAAGACTTCATGGCATGTAGAACAAAGCATGTGATGAAGTATTGATGAGGTTATTCTATACTGTGCTATATTGAACACCTTGAAGAATATATTTACTTCTTTGGGAGTAATCCTCTCAAACAGAATATTGAGTTAACTCAAAATAAATTTATACATTGGTAAGCTTGGGAATTTAAAATAAACATCACAAAAACTTAACATGAAATGAATTGTGAGTGAAAGAATATATTGTCATAAAAATAAGAATATTTAGAATTAAATAATAATGAAAGAACTGTATATCTAACTTGTGGGATACAGTGTATTACTTAGAGTGAAATTTATAGTCCTAATACAAATTTTGAAAAAAAGAAAATGTTGAAAACTAATGAGCTAAGAAAGCCACTGAAAACACTAGTAGCAGAACAAATAAATACAGATAATATAAGGAAATATATAATAGGACATGAACAAGAATGAGTAGAAAACTAATAATGAAGATCAGTAAGTCAATAGCTAGCACTTTTAAAATACACATCTCTGGAAACTTGGATCAGGAAAACAAGGAAAAGAAAAAAGACACCACCAACAAATATAAGGACAAAATTGAGATATATATTATAAAATAACTTTTAAAATATCAATAATTGCATGATGTTTTGGGAAATTTAGATCAAAGAGGCAATTGCCTAGAAAAAACTTTCACCAAACCTGATTCAAGTATAAGTAGAAAATTCAAACAGACTAGACTAGGAGGTATTTTACAAACTAAAGTCAACCAATAAATAGCTACTCATCAAAACAGAAATAAATCAAAAGCAAGTTTGAAAAGAATAATAAGGAAACACTTGCATTAGCACAAAATATGCATGCAGAAATCAATAAAGATACCTATGGAATACAGTAATAAGCCCAGAATAGATCAAAGCAAAAAATAAAATAAAATAAAATAAAAAATAGTAGAAGCTAGATCTGTGACAAAAATGACAAAAGGAATCATCCAGGAAACATACATGATAACATGAATGGCACTAGAACAACAGATTATCTATTATATCCCTCTTGGTTTAACACAAAAGTCAATCTAAGCTTGATTAAAAATGTAAATGTAAAACCAAAACTGTGAAAGTTTTATGAAAACTTATTTGTATAACCTTGCATAAAGGGTATTTTCTTGTATAGAACATGAAAAGCAAAATTTACAAAAAGAAGCATAAATATATTGCATTACATTACATTTTTAAAATGTTACAGAACAAAAGACAGCACAAACATAATGAAAAGTCATATTCCAGATGTAGCACGTAATCAACAAGGGGCTGAATCTAATATATTTGAAGAACCTATATAAATCAATATAAGAAGGACAAATATCAAAAAGAAAAATGGCAAGAATAGGAAAATTTACTGAGAAAGAAATATGAAAGGCAAAAGAAAAGAAAAAACTTCAAAAGATGTTTATTTTCATTAATAATCAGTAATATCCAAATTTTAAATGAGTAAGATCCATCTCTCGCTGTTATAGACTGTTAAAATTAATGTTAATATTTTTAACAAAAAATTTAATAAGGTTGTAGAGAATTGGTGAGACTATTATTGGTAGGAATGCAAATTTTTACAACTTTGGAGAGCTATTAGAAAATGACTGGTAACTCGTAGAATCATATAGTCTCTCAGTAAGTAGTATCCATCTTGATATCTACTCTGGAAAAACAATTGCATATATGCAAAGTGAGGAATGTTTTATTGAAGCACTGACTATAATAGCCAAAGTGGAATAAAGTGGTTTTTTTGGTAGAGGAATAAATAAATAAGTCATGGTTTATTCATATAATCATATTCTTTATGGCAGTTAAGATAAATTATAGTTATATTTATTAATATAAGTATATCTCGATATTGTAAAAGAGTGAATAAAGCAGTATGATTCCATTTATGGAGCTCGGCATTATTCCACATTGAGGAAAAGGAACTGGGTGTGTGTGTGTGTGTGTGTGTGTGTGTGTGTATAAATCAGCAAGCCTTTGGCCAAATTACAGATAGGCAATGCACAATAACTGGAGGCAATGCCCAGCTATGAGCCATCAACAGCTGATGTCAGCAATTGAGAGGTGGGGCATACGACCTGCAGAGGGACCCTGAATGAAGCACCAGTATATCTACATTGCCACCGTTCATGCCTATGTAATTAAAGTCCCGCACACATACATGAGTGGGAATGATGCACTTTAACTTCAACATAGTGATTTCCTATGAGGAAGGAGGCACAGGGAGGAAAAGACTGAGAGGTAAGGCTTTAGATGGATCTGCAATATTTTTCTTATTTTAAAATTAATATTGGAGCAAATAGAAAGAGAATATTTAACTTACTGGTATGCCCTTGTCAATTATTTTACATTACTTCAATATTTTTTGTGTATTTAAAATGTTTGGCTTTTTTTTTAATTGAGTCTAATTTCAGAGTGATAAAAGGGTACTTTAAAAATGGCCAAAAATGGTAAAATTTGACAAAAGTGTCTATTTTTAATTAAGGAATCAGAAGCTTTGGTCATAATGTGATGACCATTTTCAAAGCACAAGTGAGTTCATAGTAGGTAAGGTACCTTAAAAAGTTACTTAGATTACACATATTTTCCAAAACTTATTTTAACTTAAAATATATATATATACACACACACATATATATATATATCCATTTATTTATCAATATTTTTATTTGGGGTTGGGATCATGGCCTTTATTGAATATATGCCTACAGATTATAGTTCCAAATTTCCTTTTTCTTTGTTTGGTTCCCCACCCACTATAGATTGAATAGTGTCCACCCAAAATTCATATATTAAATACCTCACCTTTAATGTAATGGCATTTGGAAATGGGTCTTTTGGAAGATAATTAGAGTTAGGTGAGGTCATGTGGAAGGGAGCCCTCCATCAGATGCCAACTATGCTGGCACCCTTATCTTGGAC
The DNA here is from genome assembly GCF_020740605.2 of Lemur catta. Taxonomy (NCBI): domain Eukaryota; kingdom Metazoa; phylum Chordata; class Mammalia; order Primates; family Lemuridae; genus Lemur; species Lemur catta. Next base: position 83,444,054 of record NC_059131.1, read on the forward strand.
ATCCATCCTCCAGAACCATGAGAAATAAATTTCTGTTGTCCAAGCCACCCAGACTATTGGCATTTCATTATGCCAGTCCAATCTGATCAATAGAGATTTTCAGATGGAGAAGTTGGGTGCTGAGGTAACAAATACCTGAAAATATGGAAATGGCTTTGAAACTAAGTAATTGGTAGAGGTTGGAAAGTTTTTAGGTTCATGCTAGAAATACGAATATTAAAAGATTCTAGTGAGGTCTCAGCAATGAGAAACATGAAATTGGAAACTAGAGAAAAGGCAATCCTCGTTATAAAGTGGTCAAGAACATGACTGAATTGTGTTCTAGTATTTTGTGGAAGGTGAAGCTTGTGAACGATGAAATTCATTATTTAGCTGAGGAGATTTTTAAGCAAAGTGTTGAAGGAGTAGTTTGGTTCTTGTTGAATACTTACAGTGAACTGCAGAAGGATGGAAACAAATTGAAGAAGGAATTGTTAGGCAAAAAGGAACCAGAACTTGAAGATCTGGAAAAATTCTCAGCCTATCCTATATTGCAAAAAATGAGAAACTTTTTCCTGAAAAGAACACTAATGGTGTGGCTGAACAAGTATTTGATAAAGAGAATATAGGTGTGACTCACAAACTTAATCAGCCATTTCAACAGAAGCCAGGAATAGAGATAGATGGTGTTATATCAGCAAAGATACTGCCAGTTTGAATTTAAGGAGATAGAAAAAAAGAGATCAAATGAAGGACGGCTGTTAGAACTTTTAGATCCTACAGGACTAGACTGTAAAGTTATTCACCTGTGAATATGTATTATTCTTCATGAAAAGGGAAGAAGGACTCTAAGGTGACTCAGAGGTCATCAGAGTTACCACCTCATTTTCAACAGGCTAGATGACCTCCCACTGATATCCTGGGGTCGGACAACCTGGAGCCTTGGAGATGCAACCCAAGTCCAGAAGAGACCACTACCCCAGTGGGTCTGGAAGGCGGAGCATCAAATCATAGAGTAACAATCTCAAGCCTTAAGATATAGTGGAATTTGCCTTGCTAAATTTTGGATTAACTTCAGACTTGTCACCCTTTCCTTCTTTCCTATTTCTGTCTTTTGGAATGCCAGTGTCTATCCTATGCCTGTCCCACCACTGTGTTTTGTAAGCCTATAACTTGTCAGCTTTCAGAGGTTCACAGCTGGAGAAGAATTTTATCTCAGGATGAATTATATCTCCAGTCTCACCCATACCTAATTGAGATGATATTTAGATAAAACTTTGGACTTCAGACTTTAGAGTTGGTGACAGAATAAGTTAAGACTTTTGGGATTGTTGGGCTGGAATAAGTATATTTTGCATGTGACAAATGCATAAATTTTGGAGGTTCAGGAACAGAATTCTATGGACTCAATTGTGTCGCCCCAGATTCACATGTTGAAGCCCTCATCCCCTATGTGATGGTATTTAGAGATGGAACCTTTGGAATTTAGTTAAGGTTGAAAGAAGTTATGAGGGTAGGACTCTTATGATGGCATTGGTGGCTTTATAAGAAGAAAAAAAAGACAGATCTCTCTCCTTTTTGTGAGGACATAGTGATAAGAGGGCCACCTACAAGCCAGGAAGAGACCAAAAGTGGACCATGCTAACACCCTGATCTCGGACTTCTAGCTTCCAGAACTATATGAAAATAAATTCATGTGTTTAAGTTACCATCTAAGGTATTTTCTTATGGCAGCCTAAGCTGAACAAGACGGGACCAGAAGGAAACCTGAGAACAGGATTTGAGTATATGTAGATTATGGGGAAGTGATCTAGGAAACAGTGGTAGGGAAATGGAGACAAGAGATAGGGAGTAGAAGGCAGTCCGTAAATGCATTAGTTATGAGGCCAGGTACCACTGTGGGTAAGGGGAATTTAGCCCACTGGTGAAATCTAAGGACTAGTATAGAATATGCCCTTCAGAGATATTTCACCCATGGGGCCATGGAGCAGGGTATTTATACATTCACTTCTGTCACTCATTTGTTGAGGGTGTCCCTAAGGAATATTAATTCTGAGAAATTTTTGGTATCCCAAGCTGGTGGTCAAAGAGGAATCTGGAAGCAAAAGGCCTTACACCAAGAAGTGAAGATGCTGCACCAGAATGTCTTTCTGGTGTACATGAAGATGGCGAACACCAAGGGAATGTGGGTGGGGAACCAACAAGCTTTGTTCCATTTCTTTTATATAACCGCATATCAACTATGATTGCCAATCTGCTTTTTTTAAAGGGAAGCAAGAAGCAAGAACATAGAGAACTTTCCCTACTTCAGATTTATTTTACCCACACACAGTTTACCATTTTTCTTGTAATAGCTCATCTTTTCTTAGTCTTTCCAAATGATTCAACTCACTTTTGCATGATTTTGCATAGTAGTTAATCATTAAATTGGATAATTACAATAGCAATCACACTTAGTGTAAAATGTTTTGGAAATAAAAATCTTGGCTTTTGGTAGGGTTATAACTTAAGACTGTCATCAGAAGTGCACGGGCATGTTGCCTAGAAGCATTCATCATGCAGTGGGCATTAGCTAATACAAGTTCCAGAGGGAGTGCAGAGCACTGGTTAATCTAGTGAGTCTGTTGAGTGGAGGGAAGTAAAAAGAACTCCTAGTCTATAGGAACAGCTATTACATGGGACAGAAATTTTACTTGCCCCACAGATAGAAACTTTGGATGGAATTGAGGGAAGTACTTTCCTCAATATCAGGTATGTTTTTCTCACAATGACATTTTCCACAAAACCAGAAAAGGTATGCTAGAAAAACTATAATTTACTTTAACTAGAGCATTCAAGCAAAATGTACTTCACAACTCAGTAAGCATCTGTTAAGGGGTAATGAAATTTCAGTGTCATTTATTAGGTTGGGCTAAATGACCTCTATGGGTTTCTCATTCCCTTAGATTCTCTGATTCAAAATACAACACTGTCGTTATTTGCCCTTAAAGCATCATTCAGCTCCACTGAGCTTTATGAGGGAACTTTGTTTACACTTTATGCTTCTTAGGAGTAAATGTTCAGGCAAAATCAAGTGTTTGTGTTAGCTGAGCCATTTTAGCATCATGAATTGTTCTACTTCCCTGCCAAAGTCAAAAGACTTAAAAAAGATCCTAACATATTCCTGGGGAGAAGCTTTGTATAGTTTCCAAAAGAAGCTGGCTTATGATATTCAAAGACAGAATGATGAATTCTGCCCTCCTTGTGTCTGTGATGAATTCTACCTTCAATGAGGGAACAACTGTTTAGTCATGTCAAGTTAACTGAAGAAAGTGCCCTCATCTTTCCATCTTCTTATTAAATAGGCACAATTTTGCAGATCATCACCTGAAAGGTATGACCAGCATTAAATAACTTCTTGCCTGTTCCTGGTGCTGCGAGATCGGTGTTCAAGCAGTGGTTGGTATTCTAAGGGCCCCACAAACCAGTCCTTACATCTTTCCAGCAATATCTCCTCTTGCTCTTCTGAATGAAGGGCAGTCCTTTCCCACCCCAGGACTTTGCCTGTGCTGCTCTCTGAGATACCAATTCCTTCTTGCCCTGTTATTCTGATTCACTTTGAAACACCATGACTTTGTTCTAGTACCACCTCCTGGTTGTTCTCTACCACGGGTGAGCTCTTCTTTCTCTTACTCCTACAGCACCTTGCACAGGCTTCTATCATAGTCTATTTAGAGATTTTTTGTAAGCCTCCACGCCTCCGCTATTATAAAGAAATATGTGCAACGACATTAATCATGGTGAAAGAGATTTAATGCCATAGGAAGTAGAAATCCATGTAGCCTGCCTTCCAATCCCATCATGCCTCCAGGATCCAAGGGAAGCTTGAATGATTTCTGAACAAAAAAGGGTTCCTAGCATGCATGAATCTTTGAGAATATCATCATGAAAACCAGGACTTGTCTTGCTAACTCATTCTCCATTACACAGCATTAAACTGCTTTAGCTTTGGCCCTTTCAGCTACATTCCAGAATGTAGAAAAAGACATTCTCCTAGTTTTATTAGCTTGTTCACGTAATCTCAACATGTTTTCTCTCTTAAAGTAAAATAAAATAATTGTTAACAGCAATTTCTGTATTACACCAAAGATAGCACTGGATCAGCAACTTCTCGGCCATCAACTTCACCTACTTTCTCCCTTCTATTTTCTAGTATTCTCTTCTCATCTCTCTTTTAAAGAAAACATTAAAGAAAAAAAAATCTAAGACAAATAGTCTCAGGAAAGCAAATTCAGATACCCAGGTTTTCAGAGACTGCTAAGAGTGAGGGACAACCGTAACAAGTTAGCTCATCTGATTAAAAATCTGGTGCTTGGGAATCAAAAAAATAGATTTAGTTTATGAATACATCTGTCAGGTTTCCTTATTGTGACTTCAATGGCCTGTACTCCCAGATACCTCTGAACATGAGAAACCCAAAAAAACAAGGTTGGTAGACACATTGAGTTGTAGGAAAAGTTCAAATGTTTTTGCAGGGCCTATTGACAAATGTCAAGAAAACTGATCATATAAAATATATAGAATGACAGAAGATAGTTAGAGGGCATCTGGTATTTTTAATAACTGCACACATAATTTGTTGAAAATGAAATATTTAATTTTTAGACAATCCTTTACAAAGGTGTTACCTGGTATGAAACACTAGATGATATACTCTATGGCTATCTATTAAATCTCTTAAATCAATGTCTTTCAAGAAAGTAATATGCATGAAATCATTAAATATTACTGAATTTTGTGTTGAGAAAGTTTATGATGAATATAGTAAACTTACAACCAGAGCCACCAAAATAATTTTAGATGCCCCCATTTTTTGCCAAATATCAAAATATAAGGCTATGAGTTTATGTCAAGCATTTAGACTCCTTTTGTATGAGAATACCTTCCAATAACTACTGATTCACCCAAAATATCCTACCTTTTTGGTTTGTACAATGCTGAACAATGAGAATTACTGTTAAGGATGATCTCCCTTGAGAATTATACTCAATAGTGTAGAGCACACTAATGTTACAGTATTTGTTAGTAGATGCTGTCTTCTGATAATGAAGGAAAATAACGACATTTTAATATGTAACAACCCTATGGCATGGACTTAAATCATTCCTCTTACTTGTTGTTTGGCCTTAGAGGAAATACTTATCTAGATCAATTTAGGTTTAATTATTTACAACATGCAAAACATAATAGTATCTACCATGAAGAGCTATTATAAGAATCAAATAATCCACCCCAAAAATCTTAGCACAGCACTGAACAATTAATAAATAGTAAATTATTTATTATTAATACTCATCCACTCATACATTCAACTATTATTCCTTCATGCACATTTCCTGAGCTTTCAGTGAGCATAGATAGTTCAGTGAGGATATAAAATGGTAATAAAATAAGCAATTTGTTTTCATGGTGCTTCCCAGTTTTGCATGGGAGATCCCTGTGTTTAAATCCAACCGCACTGGTGTTACGGCAGTTGTTTGAGCAAAGTGCCATGGGAGCACAGATGAAGGAGCACGGACTTTATCCAACATGTGAAGGAGAAGGCTTTCCTAAAAAAGCTCATCCTGGCTAGGGCCCTGAGAGATGAATAGATTTCAATATGGAAAGGAGGAGAAAGATATCGAGAAAATGGGCATGGAGCAGGGAAACTATTTTGAAATTAGAAGTAGTCCTCTGTAGCTGGAACATCGGGAGCATTGGATTTTAGTTCTGGCCAAGAGATGACATCATCACCTTGTGTGGGCTGCGAAGGGTTGTCTTAGTTTATGCCATGGAAAATGAGGAGTCTGGAGATTGCTGGAGAATGTTTTAAGGAAGGAGAATCATCACCTACAAAAATAGATGTGAGAGAGATAATTCTGGTTTCCGCGTGAAAGACAAATTGGAAGATAAAATATGGAGAGAGTGCTCCTGTTTAAAGAGTCCACATAAAATTATTTTGGCTGGAAAAGTGAAGAATGATTGGAGATAAAAGGGGGAACGGGATGGATGAGAGAGACATTGTGGGGATTAATAGAGACACACATTTATTCAAGTGAAGTCTGACATAAAGAGAAAGAGCAAAGGGTTTTATCAAGTGGAGAATGAGAAACTTAAAGCTCAGATGGGTTAAATGTTTTCTTTTTTTCCCACCCAAGGTTAAATGCCTTATACGAATCACAGTTTATTACCCCCAGACATTCTTATTTCCAATGCTATGGGATCCTTTCCCTACACTGTCACTTCTTTTTTGTCACTGTAGGTTGCATGTGCAATAAAATGTGTGAATGTTACCCTCTTTGTTTCCCACCCCAGGACTTTGCCTGTGCTGCTCTCTCAGATACCAATATTTGTTAATATTTAAAATGAACAGTTGGGATGTAAGGAAGCTGGTTTCACTTCACTTTTGGTTGCAGCATGCACCACAAGGGAACAAGAGCACTGGTAAGCTCTGTTCTCAACTCCACTGTGTCATGCACATTTAATTAGTAGCAAAAATAGCAATGCATATTTAGCTCCTTATTCAGCAAGAATTGGAAAACCACCAGATTATAGGCACAGCAGAATACAAAGATTGACGTTTTGACAAAGCCTTCTTTCAGAAATGAACACCCAAGAATGATGACTCAGGCAAATTATCTGTTAATTGCTGACCAGTTTTTAACTGGGTCAGCCCCAAATAAGGACATAAATTGAACTAGATGGAACAATTGCTTGTTACCTGATTTGGTTTAGATGGTCTCAGAAGAATTGGGGTTAGATGACAAGAAACATTTGGGGCTGGATAGAGTGACACAAGTTTAATGACTTAAGTTATTAAAGAAAGAAACATTTATAACATAAGACATTATCCTAGGAAAATTAAATATTTTTTTCTTTTTTATATGTATATATTAATTTTATGTTGATCCATAACAATTTGTCACAAGTGTTGCCACTAAATACTACAAAAAATGTATTTTCTCACAGTTTCCATGGTCAAGATTCCAGACATGTAATTAGCTGGGACCTCTGCTCAAGAGTCTCAGCAGACTGACATCAGAGTATTGGCTGGAGCTCTTCTAGGCTCCTTAGCTGTTGGCAGAATTCAGTTCCCTTTAGATTTTAGGATGAAGGCTCTTAGCTCCCCTAAGTTTGATCACCATTCCATGCCATGTGGCCCTCTTCACAAATGACAGCTTTCTTCTTTGGGACCAGCAAGAGCACATCTCTGTTGCTTCAAATCTATCTGTTTTCTTCCATCTCTACTCTCTAGATCCTCAGATCTCACCTGATGAGGTCAGGCCCATTCAGGATAACATCCCTTTTGATTAAGTTAAAGTCAACTGATTAGATGCCTTAATTATATTTGTAAAACACCTTCACCTTTGCAATATACAGGAACCTAATTACAAGATGGACATTCATCATATTCACAGTTATTTCCTCCACTGAAGGAAGTATACAAAAGTATACACTAGGGGGAAGGAGTATTGGGGTCCATTTAGAATCCTGTGTACCACCACAATGCATTTTTAGGGATACACTTGTAAAAGACTAAAATTAGTGGTGAATAGAAGCAGATGTGGGGGTTTACAAAGAATGTTCTACTTTGACACAGAATCTGGATTGTAATGTAGATTTTAATCTAGCAACTAATTCTGATTATAAACCTCCAGTTTCTATTTTAAGAAGTAAAATTATTAAAAATAATGTGTCATTGTCATGGACTTTTATATTCAAACAACAATAACAACAACAAAATCTTCTAGCATACAGTAAATGCTCACAAACTGGCAAATAAATGACCCAGTTGTACTCTCTGGCTAAAATTCCAGCCAGAAAGACAGAAATAAGCTCTTCAAAGAGTATTAAAAAAAACAAGAGTGGTCAACTAGTTGAAATGTAATCTTAAAGGATGTGTAACAATAAGGATAAAACTAATAATAGCTAATATTAATTGAAGGCCCACTATATGGCAATAAGAATGTATATTATTATATATTGATATAAAAATATCATTTTAATTAATATAGTAACCTATATAGTTATACTCATGTGGCACTTTTCACTATATTGAGCTATGTCTAAATTAGAATTAATCACGATGTCTTAAATGGCAAAAAGTTTGGTTAATCTGAAGTGAATATTCAAAGGTGCAGAAAAATAGGCAAAACATTACCATATTGGTAGCTTGCCAAGAAGAATGCAAAATCTAACGTACTGGCTTGGGATTTCTTTCTTATCCTGAGAAAGAGCAGGCAAGAGAAAGGAAGCTTCTATTCCTGTGGCTCTATGCCCCAAACATGATTATCTGAAGAAGAATCTACCCATGGAAGTAAAATTGTTTTAGATACTGTATAGTCAGTGTCCCAGTTGTCCATTGCTGTGTAATAAATTAGTACAAATTTAGGGGCCTCAAAACCATACAAATTTATGATCTCACAGTTTCTGTGGGTCAGGAAAATGGACATGGCTTAGCTGGATCTTCTACTTAAGGTCTCTCAAAAGGCCGCCATTAGGATGTTGCTCAGGGCTGGGGTTTCATCTGAAAGCTTGACTGGGAAAGAATTTGTTTTTAAACTTTTGGTAGCATTCATTTCCTCATGTGCTGCAAGATTGAGGATCTGCGCTCTTTGAGCTGTTGGAGTATAAGGTAAAGTTCTTCACTGGCTGTTGGCTGGAGTCCTCCCTCAGTTCTTTCCACACAACCCTCTCCCACAGGGCAGCTCACTTCATCCAAGCAAGCACACCAAGGAGGCAATAGGGAGAGTCTTTTAGCAAGACTGAATCCTAAGTAATTTGATCACAGAAGGAATATCCCATCATCTTTGCTGCACCCTGTTGGTCAGGAGCAGTCAGTAAATTGAGCCCACACTCAAAAGGAGGAGTTGAGCAGGGACATACACACCAGAAGGTGGGGATCACTGGGGCCATCCTGGAGTTTGTCTGCCACAAAAGTACAGAACATAACAGTTGAGGATGTGTACTTTCAGGACCAACTCCTGAAGTTGGAGGCTTAGCTGCTTAATTCATTAAGTGTGTGACATGTGGTAGGGATTTTTTTCCTTTTGTATTGATAAAAATTTAATCTTTAAAAAGTTTATCTATTTGTATTTATTTTTAATTGACAATAATTTGGTATATTTATAGGATTAAATATGATGTTTTGGTTTAAGGATACATTTCAGAACTATGCAATCAAGGTAATTAACATATCTATCACTTCACCAACTTAATCAGCTCTTTTTGTGATGAGAAAGTTAAAAATCTATTATTTTAGCAATTTTGAAATATACACTACATTATTATTAACTGTTGTCACCATGCAGTGAAATAGATCACTAAAACTTATTTCTCCAGTCTAACTGAAACTATGCACCCTTTGATCAGCATCTTCCTTTTCACCACCCCTTCCTTTTCCACCAACCTCTGGAAACCACCATGCTATGCTCTGCTCCAATGATAGTAATGTTTTTAGATTCCACATAAAAGTGAAAATATACAATATTTGTTTTTCTGTGCCTCGCTTATTTCACTTAGCATAATGTCTTCCAGTTCCATCTGTGCTGTCATGAATGACAGAATTTTCTTCTCTATTAAGACTGTGTAGTATTCCATTGTGTATATATACCACATTTTCTTTATCTGTTTATCCATTAATGGACAATTAGTTTGCTTCTATATCTTGGCTATTGTGAATAGGGCTAAAATGATCATGGAAGTGGAGATATCTCTTTGACATATCAATTTTAATAATTTTAGAGACACATTGAGAAGTAGTATTGCTGGATCATATGGTAATTCTATTTTTAGTTTATTGAGGAACCTCCATACTATTTTCCAAAATGGCCATACTAATATACATTCCCACCAATAGTGTAGAGGGGGCCCTTTTCTCCAACAACACTTACCATTTGCTTTTTTTTGATAATAGTCACTGTAATAGGTGTAAGGTGATATCTCATTGTAGTTTTAATTTGTATTTCTCTGATGATTAGATATGTTGACGGTCTTTTATTTTTTTCGTATATCTGTTGGCCATTTGTATCTCTTGAGAAATATATTTTTCAGATACTTTGCCCCATTCTTTTAATTGGGTTATTTGTTTCTTGCTTTTGTGGGGAGATATTTTTTTAGAGTTCCTTATGTATTTTATATATTAGTCCCTTATCAGATAGTTGTATGGTTTGCAACTATTTTCTCACAATCTGTAAGTTGTCTCTTCACTCTGGTGTTTCCTTTGCTGGGCAGGAGTTTTTAATTTGATGTCATCCCATTTGCCAATTTTTGCTTTTGTTGCCTGTGGTTTTGGAGACCTATCCAAGAAATCATTGCTCAGATCAATATCATGGAGACTTCCCCCTGTGTTTCTTCTAGTAGCTTTATAGTTTCAGGTCTTGTGTTTAAATCTTTTATCCATTTTGAGTTGATTTTTATATATGGTGTGAGATAAGGGGCCAATTTCTTTTTTCTGCATGCGAATATCCATTTTTTCCAACACCATTTATTAAAGAGATGGTCTTTTCCCTATTTTGTGTTCTTGGCATCTTTGTCAAGAATCAATTAACTGTAAATACTTGGATTTATTTTAAGTGAAAAGATATCCCATATTTATACATTGAGAGAATTAGTATTATTAAAATATTCATATTACCTAAAGTGATCTACAGATTCAGTGCATTTCCTATCTAATTTCCAATGCAATTTTTTACATTTTTTTCTTTCTCACATACATGATTTTACATTAGGGGTTGGGTCAATGATGATAGGGTTCTTTGTAACACTCCTTGATGTTTAGTTTTATGTTTTAATGTGATTATGTCTTTCTTACTCTTAGATTATAAGAGGCTTCATGTGGACCAACAACATATGTGTTCTCTCATTCTCCTTAGTCTGCTAACCTTAGAGCAATGTCTGAGACATAGAAGGCATCCAATAAAATGTTTAAGTAAATGATTCTATGAGACCAATGGGTGGACGGATGGATAAATGGACAGATGAAAAAATGTTTTATGCATTTATTGATGATAAAAAAACAAAAAATTAATTACCTATAGTTTACATCAAAATTGTCCAATTTAAAACTTGTTTTGAAACAAATGAGTCAATATGTTATATACACATATAAATTCTAGAAATGTGGCTCAAATTAGGAACATTATCAAGGAGTAGCCTGGGAACACAGAGTCAGAGGTAATTCAGACAACCCTGTGTTTGTTCCCTTTAACACAACCTGCAGTGGCAACATTTTACTTGTAATTAGTAAAACAATAACATGATCTTGGAGACAAAAATATCTCTGGCATACACTAATCATGTCATCTTGGGTGACTTATCATTTCTGTGCCCCCATATCCTCATCTGTAAGGTGGTTATAACAAAGGTGATGTTGGATTACATTAAGCGAAGGAAATGTTTCAACCCAATACAAATGCTCAATAAGTGACAGCTTTTGTTACTCTTGTTATTCAAGACATAGATCAATAAAATTATTTTCAAAGGTCTTTTTTGACCACCTCAGGCAAACCTCAGACATGATTTATCACTTTTATAAATGTTGACTATTGCACCTATTAAACTATATTTACCTATCCCTTTCATTGTACTATCAGCTGTGCAAAGGATGATGGTTTTCAACTTTTCCCTCCATATCTCAACATGGAACTTGCTACAAACTGTAGGGATTCAATAAATGCTAATTTAATATTAATTGCAGTGAAAAGAAGGACTTGAGGGTCAGGAAATCGCTGTGTCTTTTTTGCCAACTTATTTTCGATATTAAATTATAAAATCAAATCTGCCTTGCGATAGTTATATGAGATAGAAACATGGATGGGCTGATAATTCAAAATGTTTCTAAACAAGACTTTATCTTGATGCTTCTTGCTAAGGTTTCCATGAAGTGGAGCTATATTTTCTGCACCTTGAAAAACTGGCTTTAGAGAAATCCCTTTCCGTGGTAACAACAAATGCTGATTTTTATGTTGCTCTAAGGATAATTTTTCCAATTGTCTTAACTGCATTTACTAAACTATGGGCATTTTAGGAAATATTCTGATTTGATCTTTGTTCTAATCCATGTCCACCAATTTTTTACTGAATTTATTTATGTCTGAAAATATTTCACATAAGCTACACTGAGAATATTTTGTTTTCTCCTTATTCCTATGTGAACACATTATAGGTTCAATTTACAGTTCAAGTTAAAATTACCATTAAGTAAAGGTTCCTTACAATTTTATTTTAGACAATAGTAAATAAATTGTAAGGACTCATGCAGACTCTTATAGAGCACAAATACATTTTATGATAATAGAGGAAATTTCTTAAAAAGAAAAAGCATCTAAATTATACATGGAATGGTAATACACTGAATAAAAATTCCAGTCACTTTTCCATTTCAAGGTGTTTCAGACAAAATCTCTAATATTTGAATGCAGGTGGCAAACAAACATGCTAATTCTTTTCCAAATAAATCTACCATAGTTCACGAATGGAGATTCAAGCAGTTTGAAATATATTCTTGTAGCATATATCAATGGGTATATGTAGTTTTCTCAGGCTGTTTGAGATACTTTAACAGAATAACATGGACTGGATAGTTTATAAACAACAAAAATTTATTTCTCACAATTCTGGAGGCTAGGAAGTACAAGATCAAGGTGCTGGCAGACTCAGGGTCTGGTGAGAGCTTGTTGCCTGGTTCATAGACTGCCAAATTCTTGCTGTGTCCTCACTTGGCAGAAAAGGCAAGGGAGATTCCTGAGGTCTCTTTTGTAAGGGCACTAATCCCATTTGGAAGGACTTACTCACCATCCAAGTTCCCCCAATTCCAAATATCAGTACATTGGGGATTAGATTTCCACATGCGAATTTTGGGGGAACATAAACATTCAGTGTATATCAATAGTAAAGTGCTAAAATCCAAAAGGAGTTATTTGTTCATGTAAAACATTAATCAAATTTCCTCTTTTTTTTTTTTTTCTGATGTACAACTTGTTTCCAAACCTAAAATATCTTTATTTCTTTTTGGCATACACTCTGCACTATGACTCTAGTCTTCTTTCTCAAACAAGCAAAAAAATATTATTTTCTTTGTTGAAAAACAAAAATATCAGTAATGAAAAGAAATAAGGTAATCATATATGAACTTATTTCATTCATATAAAAAATGTTGGTATTTCCTCAAGTGTTTGCCTGTTTTTCTTTAAAAAACTGAATTTAATACATAGAGGGCTTGAAACTTTTGATAACGCTTTTCCTTTTCAAATAAAAATAGAAATATCAATGATATTATAACTATCGTTTCTTTGATTCAAAGCTGAGTTAAAATTTCCATGAGAGTATAATTGGTTATCAAACTATATTCTAAAACTTTGTATCCAAAGCAAAAAGAGCCAGGCATGGTGGTTCGTGCCTGTATTCCCAGCCCTTTGGGAGGCCCAGGTGGGAGGATCATGTGAGGCCAGGAGTTTCAGCCCAGTCTTGGCAACATAATGAGACTCCATCTCTACAAAATATAAAAAGTAGCCAGGCACATTGGCATGCACCTGTAGTCTTGGCTAATTCAGGAGCTGAGGCAGGAGAATCTCTTGAGACCAGGAGTTTAAGGCTACAGTGAGCTATGATCATGCCACTGTACTCCAGTCTGGACAACGGAGTGAGACCCTTTTTTAAAACAAAAACAAACAAACAAAAAACTCAGAAAGAACTACAAAGTGTAATTTGATAAATTATGAATATCTACACACGAAATGCAAATATTATGTCACTTTTAAAAATGTAACACACAAAGTAAAATCTGAAGGTTTTAATACATACCACCAACAATTTTACAAATACATTGAAAGCACCAACTTGTACTTGTATAACAGGTAATTTGGACAAACACTGACAGTGTGAACAAACAAAAAACACTGGGTAATACTATTTTAAAACATGCTTGAAGGAATCAGAAAGGAAACCAAGTGAAGATTTGTGAGACAGTACAGAAAAAGGAGTAAACTTGAAAATGAAGCTGACTTTTAAAGCCTGTTTTCCCCTAACAGCAATGTTAGAATTTCAGAAAAAGCTGCTAAAATACTAAGAAAGCCAAGCAGACATTTTGGTAGTGTCTATTTTGGACTGAATGCTTGTACCCCGCAAAAATTCGCATGTTGAAATCATAACTCCCACCATGATAGTATTTGGGGGTGATGCCTTTGGGAGTTTATCATATCAGCCCTCATGGTGGCATTAGTGCCCTTACAAGGGACCCCAGGGGGCTCCCTTGCCCTTTCTGCCATTTGAGGATATAAGGAGAAGCCAGTTCTGTGCAACTCAGAAGTGGTCCCTCACCAGAGTTTATCCATGTTAGCACCTTGACCTCAGATTTCCAGCATACAAATGGTAAGAAATTAATTTCTTTTGTTTAAGCCACCTAGCTATGGTACTTTTTTATATAGAAGCCCAAACAGACTATGACAGCCTCATGGAGACCTGGTGGGGTCAAGGAGAGGCAAGGATATGGGGTGAAGGAGGGTTGGTAAATCCTCTAAGCTCATATTTTGGATCCAGAAAGGCTGCACCCCAAAACTAAAGATAAACTATATACTTCAACACACAAGGAATGAAGCACAACTGTAAATCTCTAAAATTAGATTGATACTGATTTTCTCATGACTGTAGCCACCTTCCATAAGAAAAAGCAAATTCTCTCTGGAAGAAGATAGTCACATGCTAAGCCTCAAATTATCTCTAAAATATTTGTATACCACCTATAGCTTTCAAAAACAGTAAAGAAATAATTATGAAAAAGCAAGAAAATCAAAAGACCAAAGATATATACCCATAGGATATTATACAAACTTATATCACATACTCAAAGATTAACTTCATAACAGATTAAACAATGATCAGACACAAATTAGACATGCATGAAGTTCAACACAAGAAAGAATGTCAGGGATTGAATATAACGTCTTTCAATTAAATAAGTCAGTCAAAGAGATAGAGCAGAGAAATAAGAGAAAAGAGCAAAGCCTACAAGAAATGTGGGATTATGTGAAGAGGCCTAACGTGAGAAGCATAGGCATCCCTGAGGGTGAAGAAGAAAATACACAAGGGTTGGATAAGCTATTTGAGGATCTAATAGAGGAAAATTTCCCAGGTCCTGCTAAAAATCTAGATATCCAGGTACAAGAAGCTCTAAGGACTCTTAGGAGATTCATCACAAACAGGAAGACACCATGACACACGGTCATCAGACTGACCAAAATAACTACCAAAGAGGCCTTCCTATGAGCTGTAAGGTGAAAGAAGCAGGTAACCTACAAAGGAAAACCCATCAGAATAATGACAGGCTTCTCAACTGAGACTTATAAGCAAGAAGAGACTGGGGCCCCATTCTCACTCTTCTCAAACAGAATAATGCCCAGCCCAATATCTTGTACCCTGCAAAATTAAGTTTCACATACGAAGGAGAAATGCAGACCTTCTCAGACAAGCAAAGACTGAGGGAATTCACCAAGACAAGACCTGCCCTCCAGGAAGTACTCAAGACAGTGTTATTCACGGATCAGCACAATAAACACTCACGAAATGTAAAATCATCCAAAAGCTAAAGGTGAAAGGCCAAATACCACAATGGCTCAAGAGAGAAAACAAAGCAACAAAGTTCAACTCAAAGGATGAACAGAAATCTGTCCCACTTATCAATTCTCTTAGTAAATGTGAATAGCTTGAACTGCCCACTAAAGAGATATAGCCTGGCCGAATGGATAAATAAATACACAGAAGCCAAGTATCTGTTGTCTCCAGAAATTTTTAAAATAATGGAAACTCTGTAACTACTTCTCAGCCTCTCATTGAGGTTACTTCTAAAGAAAGCGCCTAAGGAAAAAGACAACTGAATCCAAAAGGGGGGCAAAAAGATCAAAAATAAAGGATAATCAAATAAATTGGTAAATTCAAGAACATAAAAAAAAAGAAAAGAGTAAAATGAAAGAAAGTACAAGAAAATATAAAATGAAAAACTGAACATTAATTAATTAAATAGAAAACGAAAATACAATTGAGATCGAAAGGGCAAAATTGTTACTTTTTAAATGTTTTTACTGGCAACTACAATATATGTACAAGGCTGATATTCATATTACATAAAATTAATACATTGAAAATTGCTGTTTTCCAATAACCGACAAGTAAATGCATGCTTATGTGTGTTTTACACATTGTTACTCTATATCTGTTCTTCACTTGTTTTACTTGAGACTCTTAAGAGATTTTTTTTCTTATCTAAACAATAAAACTGCCACCATTTTTTAAAACTTCATCATATTGCATTACACATGTGCACCATACTTTATTTAGCTAGCTCTCAGTTGAAGAACATGTATTTGATTTTGTTTCTCCATTCAAGGTGTTGCTCCTAACAAATAATGCTACAATGAATTGTCTTGTACTTAAGTAACTTCTTACATTGGTGGATATCTGTAGGCTAGATTTTTGAAATATTGTTCAGGCTGAAGTCATAGACATTTAGAATTTTGATTTGTCTTCTAGAGTGATTTTTACAATTTACAACCCCATCCACCAGAATGTTTCTACACAGTCTCACTACCATTGATATCTAGCATTTTAATATTGCCAACATGATTATAAAAATTAAAGCTTGTGATTTTCTCATGACTGAGGTTAAATATTGTCTTTTACATGTTAAAAAAACCACTTGTCTTTTTCTGCGTACTATCTTGTATGTACTTTGCCCATATTTTTTTAAATGGGTGTTGATCCTCATCTTATATATTTGAAATTAAAGTAATTGGGTCTATAATGAAACATCACTATGTGGAAGTGTTCATGTGATCTTTTCTCCATTTTCCATTTGACATTAACATTTTTTATGCAGAATTTTCTGTTTTGGTTTATGTGTAGTCTTATTTACACTTTCTCTGTTACAACTTTTAGAATTAATTTCAGGCATTTTTGTCCACCTCAAACACTTTTTAATCTAATTTTTGGAACATTTATGATTTCATTTTTATTACTAATTTAAATTTTTTGCATGAGGTATAGGTAAATGATCCAATTTTGAAACTTTTTCAGATGGCTACCCAGTTGTCTCAACAACAAATTTTAAACAATTTATGTTTTTTCACTGATTCGAAATAACATTGTTTTCATACACTAAATTTCCGTAACAGAACTGTTTTGGACTTTCTCTACCATTTCATCGATCTCTGTTTATTCATGTGACAGTAGTGCACTATGTATGTACAGCTTTGTGATGAGTTGTAATTGCTGAAAATCCTTTATTTCCTGACTACTCATAATTTTTATTCCCATTTGAACAAAGGAGAAGTTTATTTAGTTCAAATAAAATCTTGATAGTGTTTTTATCAGGTTACAGAATGCATGCATTTTAAGGAAAATTGACATTTGTAAGATGCTGTGTCTTTATATTCAAAAATAGAGTTTACCTTTTTATTCTGCTAACATACTTTTTGTGCCCCTCAGAGGCATTTAAAAATATATTGTGCAAATAGACTTTGCACAATTTTTGTTACTATTTTAAATGGAATCTTTTATAATAGACACATTATATTTATTATGATAATTCATATTATAATGTTTTGATTTTCTTATTATCTATAGCTGAGATCGAGAAGAGTGTGCATAAAACTGATTTTCGAAAAGTGAAAGTGTTAATGCTTTATGCAGTTCTGCATTTCATTTTCAAAGTGTGTTTTAAGGGCTTTTGTAGGAAGTTACATTACAACTTTGGTATAACAAATCACCATTGCTATAACAAAGCAATATTGTGTGTTGTAGTACCAGCTCATGGTGCTTAGGCGAAGACGTCAGGGGAAGGAAACAAGATACAGATGGAGAAATAGGATACTGATTTGAATAAGAGCAAATCCCATGGGGAGCTTCTGAAAGTGTTAAGTGCACCTTCAAAGGCATCAGACCTCAGTCAAAACTCTCAGCAAAGGCATGGAATCCAGAAAATAAGGACATAAATGATTCATTGTATTATTGACAGAACACAATTATAAGAATCTTTGAAACTCTGTGGATTTGGCAATAAGGTAGATGATATTGATGGGGCTGCAGACAATGTAGGCAGGTTCCTTCATTGAGGCCTAGCCCAACAAAGGCTATTAGTGGTAGTATGACCTCATGTTTACCCTTAACCTGGTGCAATGTGAGAATATGTCCCATATATATCATCTACAAATACACACATGGACACATGCACACACATCACATATACACACATACACACAATACAGATTCTGGCATCACTTTCCTTGTAGGGAAAACTATAGCAAGAGCTCTCTTAGAATTGAATTGAGTCTATTTATTGGGTGTGGAGGCACTCTTAGAGCTCTGTTGTCAGTATCTGCGTGCATTCCTGAGGGCTCTTTTTCTTCCCAAACGTGCAGATAGTCATTCTGCATCTGAATGAAAGTTTAGGGAAATTAATAACTCATGGAGCAGTCATTAGCCAACGCCTATAAGGAGTTGGTGTGCAGATATCCAAGCTTCCTCATCCCTTGGGAAGTGATAATTTTTTAGGCGAAACAATTCCTGAAGTTCTCCAAAGGAATTGCACTTCAGTTGCCCACTGCGATAGCTGGATTAGTGATGCACCCTGAGTTAGTGCTAGCTGCCATAGCAAAATACCACAGACTAGATGGCTTAAACAACAGGCATTTATTTTTATTTTTTCACAGTTCTGGAGCCAAGAAATCTGGAATCAAGGCACCAGAGGGGTTGGTTTCTGGGGAAGCTTCTCTTCCTGGCTTGCAGACAGCCACTTTCTTGCTGCGTCCTCACATGGCCTTTCCTCTGTGTACACATATACACACACACAAACAGAAAAAGAGAGAGTGAGAGAGATGTGTCTCTGGTGTCTCTTCCTCTCCTTATAAGGACACTAGTCCTACAGGATTGGGCCCCCACCCTTATGACCTCATTTAACTTTAATAACTTTCTTAAAGCCCTTGTCTCCAAATATAGTCACATGGGGGATTAGAGTTTTAACATACGAATTTTGAGGATACACAATCACACCATTTATTTATTTATTTATTTATTTATTTATTTATTTATTTATTTATTGAGACAGAGTCTCACTCTTTTGCCTGGGCTAGAGTACCGTGGGGTCAGCCTAGCTCACAGCAACCTCAAACTCCTGGGCTCAAGCAATCCTTCTGCCTCAGCCTCTCCAGTAGCTGGGACTACAGGCATGAACCACCATGCCTGGCTAATTTCCCTCTCTCTCTCTCTCTCTCTCTTTCTCTCTCTCTATATATATATTTAGTTGTCCAGCTAATTTCTTTCTATTTTTTTGTTTGTTTTGTTTTTTTAGTAGAGACAGGGTCTCGCTCTTGCTCAGGCTGGTCTCAAACTCCTGAGCTCAAACGATCCACCTGCCTCGGCCTTCCAGAGTGCTAGGATTACAGGTGTGAGCCACCACACCCGGCCACACCCTTTATTATTAATAGCTGTCCTCCCTTCCGTGTATCACACCTTGAACCTCACCTCCCACAAAACAAAATCTGCTTTCAATAAAACATTGTCTAAGGGTGTTTATGGAAGAATTTAAGCCAAGACATCAGTCACAGATGTTTAAACAGTTACTAGGATCAAGGCAAGGGTTTGGACATAGGAAAAATGTAAGAATGAAAAGCTCATACATGAGTTACTGGACACAAGATTTCTTATTTCAGTCTGTCATATGGTCTACCTGTAGCTATATCTATCTATTTTTCTATCAATCATCTTTCTATCTATCTTTGCAGGGTTACTTTTGCAAACATCAAAGCCACACAGAATTCTCCAAGATAGTTCCCTTCAAAAAGATTCTTTGTAAATAAATTATAGGCAGGAGGCTGAAGTTTCCAACTGTTATTAAGACTCCATTCAGAGTAAAATTTGATTTTTTTCTGTTTTGATGGCAGCACCTCGGCAGGGTTCCAAGGCACCAATTTTTGCAGGACCAAATCATTATTCAGGAGTCAGGTTTATTTCGAAGGCACACACCAAGAATCCTCAACTCTGAGAGGTGGCATGCCTTATTCCAATTAGGGGAAGTAAGAAGCACTCGTTTCCCTCATGGCCATGCAGAGACAGAATTACCCCAGGAGTAGAGGAAGAAAGAAGATGGAAGCCCAATGTACTGATGGTGAATTTCTGAGGAAACATTCTTCATGAATCTTACATATGAAACTGTAAAGTGACACGTCTAATTAGGGCCTTGTGGCTGGAAATGAAAGAAAATGTTGAGTTCACATAAATCTTATTAGGACACCCTGAGGTCATGAGGCTCCTAAGTTTTTACAGTGAACTTTGCTGGGAAATCTGTGAGCTAAAGCTCTGAAAACAGAAATTTAAGGCATAAATTTTCTGCTAATGAGTTATATGTCCCTCAGTTGTACCATCTGCTTGGGCCTCAGTGTAATTGACATTAATCTCTTCATAAAACTAGAAGATGTGGGATGGTACTTGGAGAAGATCAAAGAATGATGCACCTGAAATCTTTAGATGGCAGATTCAAAAACTGACTAGATAATGAAATTTGGTAATGATGTTGTCTGTATATATTACTATTTACTCTTTGAAGGTTAGTCCCAATGAGAAAAACGCATGGCCTCTGTGGTACCATTACCGATAATGCATAACCTCAATCTGATTACGAGTAAACTTCAGGCAAACCCAAATTGAGGGGCATTCTATAAAATAACTGACCAGTACTCTTCAAAATATCTCAAGGTCACAAAAGACAAGGAAAGACTGAAAGAACTGTTCTGGGCAAAAGAAACTGAAGAAGCTGAAAGATAACGATATCTAAATGCAAGGTAGGATTCTGAATTAAATCCTGGAACAATCAGGAACATTAATGAAAAAGCTGGTAAAATTAGAAGAGCATGTATTTTAGTTTTATTTTTAAAACAATAGTATAGGGACAAAAATCTCATAAACAATTAGTTTTGACCCCTAAATGGGAGCAAGTAATCAAGTGCTGTTTCCTACAGTGTCAGGAACTGTGAGGGTTTCTTATTCTTTTGTGTAATTACTGTGCAGCTTTGGGCAGTTTATGCTCATTGTTTGAACATTCATGAGTTTGTTGATACATATATATTTTTTTCAGTTCAAGAATTAATTCTGCAAAATCAATTATCAATAACGTAGTTTCTAACAACAATCCTTAAATAACTACCAAAAAAAGCAAGCAAATAATTTGTCCCCGAATTCTTTTCTTGATATGCATTGCCCATTAAGCAGTGTACTAATGGATGAGCATACTAATCAGTAGAATTCACTTGGATGTTCTTCTGGATGGCTTATCCTGGATTGCACTCATATGGGCATAAGATTATCATCATCCTCATCCTCACTATTATCAGAACTCTAAAATTTCAAAAATGGAAATTCCCATTAAAAAAACATTTTCCCTCTCTCGGCCTCAGTTTCTCCTTCTGTAAAATGAACGAATTTTAGTCAAAGTTGTGTAAGTGTCATTTCCAGAATCCCCAAATCATTTACAGTTAAGGAAATGATTAGTATTTCCAAGCATTGGTGCAGAGATATATTAATTTGAGCTACTGCTTTAAAGCATCCATAAAATATGTACTATGGAAGAGAAATAAGGGCAGCAAGAAAAGGATGGCATGGGAAATATCGATGATTCCTTTGAAAAGTCTTCATTTTAATTAGAATGTCCTATTTCAAGTTATAATGAATTTAACCTCTGAAATCCAATTTTCAAAGTGACCTTGGTCAAGCTGGTACTGTTCGAGAGAGTGTGAAACAAGATGAAAATCTCAACTGGTGTGAAGATTCGGTTATAGAAAAATAAATGAAAAAAAGGTAGGGGAAAAATAGTACTGAGTAAAGACAACTGTTTCACTATTTTTTTTTAATTCTTAAGAAAAGAATGACCTTAGATGAAAAATATATTTTTAGTACTTTTTATATTTTCCACAGTCCATCACTACCTTTTCACTGAATGTGTAACAACTGAAGATAGGAAAAAGTTTGAATTAAAGTGTCAGGGCCCACTTTTAAAGCAGTTATGTTTCAGTTCTATATTAGGAACACAGCTGCCTTTTTTCATGGAAATGAGATTTTCATATTGTAAAATAAAAAAAGTCTTGCAACTTTAAAGGAGAAAACATAGAATATTTATAAGTGAATGATGTCGCTAGCATAGAAATACTTTATTAGGAGAGCACACTTTTCAGATATGTTCCAAAAATGAACATTGTGATTCCCAAAGCACAAAGCTGTGTCTCAACATATTGGCCACAGGCATAGTGAGAAATTACAGCTTCTTTCTGCTGTTTCCTCTTTGTGTATGAACCTTGTAAATATGATCAGAAGTAACTTATGTTTGCACATGGGATATACATGATTTTGAGTTTTTATTGCATGCATGCTGTAATGAACTATTTTTTTTTTCTGAGTAGGTGTTTATCAAGATTATTCTGTTCAGCTG
This sequence comes from Lemur catta, assembly GCF_020740605.2. Lineage (NCBI taxonomy): Eukaryota > Metazoa > Chordata > Mammalia > Primates > Lemuridae > Lemur > Lemur catta. The sequence goes on from NC_059131.1 coordinate 83,466,519, forward strand.
AAGTAAGATTTTTTTTTTCATAAAAGTGAAAACTTATCATTTAAGATATCATTGGAAGAAACACGAGACGTGAAAAGGGAGAATTAAAAAAAAACTAAGCAGAGGAAGGAAAACTAGGCAAGAGAGAAAGACGGAGTTACCCTGGGAATTATATTCAAGCAGATTCCCACAGTACATGAAATGCTAGTGATTGACACAAATACTATTTTTAAAAATACTCTGTTACTGTTTCAAACCTGGTTAGAAGAGTAGGAGGAGCACAAATTTAAATCAAGGGCCCTGGTTTTGAATCAAGTTTTGTTGTTAATTAGCTGGGTACCTTCAGGGAAGTTACACACAACCACTCCCAATCTCAGCTTCTTTATTTTTAAATGTGTCTTGGAGGGTGAGTAGTAGTACTCCAGGAAGAAAATGGTCAAGGCAGAGGCACCAGAAGTAGAGCACTCCCCGAGGGATGACTCCACCCTGTGCACATTGAGATTACTCAGAAGACAAGTCATTGTGATGCTAATTTGTCTCCAAGACACCTGAAATCTTGTGAATGATCACTATCATGGCATAAAACATAAAGTCCACCCTGGCTGGATAAAACGTGGTGATATTTTCAAATTGTATCCACATGTGCTGGCTCAGAGTGAGCATGCTGAATAAACCATCAATTTACAAAATAGGGACATTCATCCATTCAACATCTAGTAGTTAACCACCTGCACTGTCCCAGGCACTGTTCTAAGTAGGAATTCAGCAGTGTATACAACAGTCTCTATTATCATAGAGCTTCCATTCTGGCCGGGAGGGTGGCAGACCTGTTAGTTTATAAATACTGTGAAGAAAAATCAAACACTAAGATATGAGATTAACTGCCCCATTTGCGGAATGCTTAGATGGTGAAATCATTTAATATACATTTTTTCCTAATCCTAACAGTCACAAAAACGAGTATCATTTTTATTTTATAGAAGATGCAACTGAGACTCCTAAATTTTGTAAGATTACCAACATCTCACAGCACAAAAATATCAAGTGGGAATTCATTCTAGTTCTTGGTCACAGAGTCTTTTTTCTGCAGCTTTACACAGTCCCATTGACCTCATAAGTACTGGGCATAATTTTTTCTTCATAGAAAAAAAAAAAAAAAAACCCTTAACCTCATTTGGTTTACAGTAGAAGTAGGCATAACATTAGATACCTACCAGGAAGCTAAGAATCGTTTTTAAAAACACATTCATAAGTTACCACTTCTATACGAGGAAAACAGCATATGTGCAGAGTGATTAATGCATGTTAAGTTTAAGTAATATTTAGGGACCCCCCTACTCTAATACCAGGCACTTCCCCAAATAAGTGATATGTCACCAGGAACAAACGAACTACAGCCTCTGCCCTTACTGCACATGGCTCGAGAAAGTGGAAAACCACAAGGTTATGGGACAGAAAAAAATGGCATGATAGGAATGTTAAGGAAGATTGTGAGAGGTATACCTAGACTGGATTTGGGGGCCAACATCATAGGGTTAAAGTTTATTGACTCTATTTGTGTTTAAAATTTTTAGGCACCTTTGTATTCATTGCTTAACCAGTATCTATTAGCTACCCAGAATATTTAAGTCAGTTTTCTAAAAGGTGTAAGAGAATTTATGTATTGCTGCATCAAGTATAATGACTCTAAATAGGGACTTTCTGTGTATTTGAATAAATTATTTTCTCCAAATCATGGGTTCTTCACGTTTTGTGAGGCTAATATCACACACTCATCCTTCATAGCATTGTTGGGAGGATGATAAGAGAATGGATGTAAAAGAAGTTAGGAAACCATAATGTTTACACGTAATTGTAATTCACTATAAAGACTATCAAGTACCATTTGTTCAATTTAATATGCATACGAATGATGACAAAGCTAGTCATGTAAGTCACTACATGATATATGTCAAGTACATGGTGTTGAAGGAGAAAGCAATGTGAGAGATATACTTCCATAGTAGACATTCAAAGGATAGATGCAGTTGTGTTGGTGTCAAATGTAGAATACACATATCACATATGGCAATAAGCTGAGAAGCACTGGAAACATTTATGAGAACTAACTGGTTTGGTTTGTACTGTATGTCCTGGGCATTTCTTTCCTTGATGTAACAAAAGGGACATTTCACTTTACCTAAGAGTTGTCTTGGTAGCTTTATTGACAGCAATGTCATCATTAAAGAATTAAAAATGTAAACCTTTACTTTTCTCTATTTTCTATGTAGGATATATGATATCCCCAGGTTTTCCATCTTTCATTTATGAAAGGCAAATCATGGTGCAAAACATACTATGGATATTATTATCAATAGTATAAAAGCAGTAATCATAGAATAGAACTTAATACTTGCTACATGCTGATTCCATGCCATACCCTTGGTTGTCTTAGCCTGGGTTCCCCTAGAAGGGGACTCTGAGACAAGGATTTGAGTAGGAAGAAGATTCTACAAAATGTCAATATGGTAATGGGAAAATGAGACAGGACAGGTAAAAAGCCTAAGAAAGGTGGGTTATCAATAGATTAATACTGTGGGGCTGCTTGCCCTGGGGAACCCTGGAAAACAGTACAAAACAGGACCATCGGAGGTATCCTGCCCTAGAAAGAGGGTATTGGGACCTTTAACCACCAATGCTCAACAGTCATAGCTGAGTCCTGCTGATGAGGTAGGAAACCTCCAACCTTCCCTGTATGCGGATAGAACAGGCAGTTAAATATGTCAGTCAAAAAACAGCAGGTACTGGTAGCTGGAGTTTGGACAATCATGCCCATAAATGGCAGGGGTTATTGGGTTTTCACCAACACCAACTTGAATCTATTATACGATAAACTTCCGTAACTCTGTGCAGTCAGTATTATTATCAACCTTCATTTATAAATAAGGAAACTGAGGTGCAGAGGAGTTAATTTACTCAAGGTCAAACAGCTAATAAGCAGGGGAGGTGAGTCCCAAATCCAGGATGTCATCTGACTTCTGTGTTCCAACTCTTTTCCTCTCACCTATATTTCTTACTTGGCAACCAGTCAGTTGGAAAAGTTGGCTCTATCTGGGGAACATCATGGGGCTAATTTAGAGATCCTATAAATTACAATATATTAATAACATACAATAATTTTTAAAATTGTAACAGGAACATGGAATGCCTGAAATAAAAGATGATGAACCTTCACTTCTCTCTATCCATCTCTGTCTCTATGTCTCTGTCTCTATCTGTAGTGTTCTTAAGTATTTGTTGCAGAATATAGGTGTTACAGTTATGTCTCTCTGTGTGTGTGTATATGAACATAGAAGACCTTGTAGTGGGGCATGACTAATATATATAAACTTTGGGAAATTTTTACTGTTAGAGCTAGGCTTAAGACATCACCTATTCCTAGGATGTCAGTGAACATTGCACATTGAATAAATTCTCTTTAGCTTGGACAAGCTGGATTGAAGCCAGGGCTTTTAAAGAAAAGGAGGAATTCAAATAAGGATAGAATATAGGACTACAAAAGATATAGAGAAGAAGGAAAGTCATTCCAGGTAATAAAATTTGATATGAGGATATTTGTGGGAACAGGACTCTTCAAAGTGCATTCTAAGGATATGAGCAAAACAATTTTATAGAATGGAACTTATGAGAGATATGGGACTCAAGGTCAAAATACTAAATTGAGGCCGGATTGTGGGGACTCCTGAATGCCAGGCTTAGAAGTTTGAATTTTACCTCATCTTTTTAGACCCAGAGAAGAGCTTTGCTTCTATAAATAAAAGGGCAGAGCTTACTTCCTAGCAGTCATTATAGCAGAATTATTCTTTCTGTTATGCCAGCCCTGATAGTACCTTTTTGGTCTCTTTACCTTTATTTCATGAAAACATAATCCAGCTCAGTGCAAACAAATTTTTGCAATATAGAACAGAAAAATTAGAAAACAAAAGTCCTACATAAATCCACCCCACAAAAGTCAGTTTAGTGTCCCTTCCACACAGATATGAACATGTGCATCACACAGATAGGTACACCCAGTCTTAACAAACAAGCTGATCCTTTGTCCTTCTTAATTTTTTTACTTGATACAACATGAATATATTAATATTTCGGTGCCAACAATTATCAATTTGACTCACTCATCACATTTATTACATGCATATTGGCAAAAATAGTTACAAACCACTAAAAAAACCCATAATCTCACCGTGGTTAAAAATAAATATTTATATTTATGAATAGCTAAAATTTCCCCTGAACCTATTCCATTCCACCCCCATAGGGTGTATCTTTGTACCTCTGTTGAAAGGTTGATATGCATCTTTTCTTCTTTTCTTTAAAAAAAACTGTGTGTGTATATGTATGTGCGTGTGTATATATATATATACATGCACATACGTACACACACATATATACGTGGACACATGTATAGAGAAAAAGACACATATTTGTATGTGCATATATATGCATTTATACACACATATATATGTATGTTTTTTAATAAAAATGTCATCGTTTCATACTTATAAAACTGACTTTTTTTTTTTTTTGATTTAGCACATCATGGAAAAGAAGTACACCTCATTCCTCTTGAGGGATCAGTAGTATAGATCAACTCAGTCATTTTCCTATTGTTACAAATAATGGGCTTTTTTCTTTAGTGTGATTTTGAATCATATTTATTCTTATGAATTTGTAACATGCATTTTAGCTGTAAATATAATGTAGACCTACTTATTTGATCAAACCTCTAGTCCAAATTGTGCTTCCAAAACCGAACTTTCTGGACAATGCTCCATCTGATCAAATCATCAAGCATGTTCTAGAGCCCAGCACTCATTTGTTTAGCCACCAACCATATTACTTCTCAATTAAGTACCTAGTATGTGCCAGAAAATGCATGGTGTTAAGGATTCAAATATATCTAATATCTAATCCCTGCTCTGAAGGATTTTGGCAAAACAAATTGAGAACATAATGACCTCTACTGAAAAGTTTCAAATGCTTTCCTATAGATTTAGTTTTGTTCCTAATACATTTTTCCCAACAATTCAGACATGTATCCAGTTATTTGGAGGACGGTTAGTGGTTATGTACATCATATACATTCTATATGGTTGTCACACTCAAGAGTTGTGTGTGTGTGTGTGTGTGTGAGAGAGAGAGAGAGAGAGAGAGAGAGAGAGAGAGAGAGAGAATGAGAAAGAAATAAATTAGCCTAAAACAGAAATTTATGAGGAGGATAACAATTAGTTTAAGGAAGATAAATAAGGATCTGATTAGAGGGTAAATTGAAAGATAGGGAAAATTGAGTCCATGTTGTGTTGAGTGTCAAGACTCTGATGTTAGAAAACTCTAACTTCAAATTCTACCTCCACTACTTTCTAGCTATGGAATTTTTGATCTAGTGTTTAATCTCCCTGTGCCTTAGTTTCTTCATCTCTAAATTTATGATTTTAAAGTTGCATCCCTCATGGAATTGTTGTAAGCATTAAATGAGAAAATGCATGCCAGGCACTAGATCATAGCTCCCAATCAAAATGAAGAATAATTACATAAGTATATTAACAGCTCATTGAATTAAGTAAATAAATAAACACAATAAACTTTAGCTGTTATTTCACTTACATTATCGTACGAAACCATACTTGAAGCCTCAAATGGGCATTTTTAAAACAAGTAGAAGTTAAAAGGATTTAATTATGACAATTTCCAGGGACACTGAGAATGTAAAGGGTCAGAAAGAATCTGTAGTGGTTAATGTGGTTCCTCCTTTGGCAAATATGTCAAAAGTCCCCACAAACTCCCCTGGGTTTAATGATTCACTAGGAGAATTAATAGAAATCAGTATATAATTGCAATCATGACTTGATTTATTACAGCAAAAGGATACAAAGCAAAATCATAAAGGAAAAAGGCACATGGGTGAAGTCCAGAGGAAACTAAGCTAAAATTTCCAAGAGTCTTCTCATGGTGCATTCACACGGGGCATGTTTAATTTCTCAAGCAATAAGTTGTGACAACACATATGAAACGTTGTCTACCAGGGAAATTCATTAAAGTCTCATTGCCCAGAGATCTTACTGGTGGCTGGTCATAGAGGAACCCTGTGTCTCACATGTACCAATATTGCAGACTCCCAGAAAGAAAGCAGGCATTCAGCATAAGCTACAGTGTTTGCACAGTTTAGGTACAGTTTAGCTACCTTTAGCAGCTCTGGGAATGGTGGGAAATAAAAGTTACCAGGTGCCAGCTAGAGCCAACCTTGCAAGAAAGGCTTTCAAAGGATAGTAGTCTGAGTTATGCTGGGTTAACTATTTTTTATGTAGCAAGGAAAAAAGAAATATTAACAGCGAAGGCACAATTGCATTTAATAGGAAATGAAGGTAGTAATGTTTGCAACAGTGGTGGTGGTATATGACATATAATGTTTGCATTAATAATAAAGTTATCCCAAAACTAATTTCATCCCACTGCTAAGAGATAACCTCCACATTGGGGAATTAGCATCCTGATCAAAGATTAGTGCTCCCAGCCTTGAGCATTTTAAGTCTTTGTTACAACAGTTTCTTCATGGATGATGGCAGTTGTGGAGGCATCTTCCTTACCCTCCTCTTTCCCTTTGTGCCTTCAAAAGCTGATAGCTTCAGCCCAGGAATCATCAGTAGAGATAGCATGTGGGCACCTAAGCAGTGGTGCTTGAGATTGATAGACATTTACACTGATCAGAGACAAAGTCACACTTGGGCAGTGTTCTGGACTAAATGTCTGTATCCCCCCCAAAATTCCTATGTTGAAATACTAACCCCCAGTGTGATGGTTTTTAGACCTGGGGCCTTCAGGTGGTAACTAGTGTTTGGTTAAGTCATGAGAATGGAGCCCTAATGAACGGGATTAATGTTCTTATGAAAGAGATATCAAAATGTGTCCTTTCACCTTTCCCACCATGTGAAGACACAGCAAGAAGACAACTGCCCTCACCAGACACCAGATTTTCCAGCACCTTAATCTTGGACGTTCCAACCTTCAGATCTGTGACAAATAAATTGTTGTTTAAGCCACCCAGTTCTGTGGCGATTTGTTATAGCAGCCTGAACTAAGATATAAAGAGTACGAAAGAAAGAAAATATCACAGCCAAGAATAAATTGGAGATCTATATGAACCAGTTCACTGGAAACTCTAAGACTAGGTAAGAGACATCTGAGGAGGACTGGAGTTCCTACAGAACTAGTAACACTCCTTTTTGCATGGTGTTCCCTTTTCCCAGGCTTTGTGCATTCATTCAACAAAATTATATTGAGCATTTATATCAGGCAAACTTTTTTACTAGGCAACAGTGAATCAGCAAAACTCTGTGCCTTCATAGAGTATACATGCTGGTAAATACAGCTCTTAAACTTGGCCCATGTTTGCTAAATACATCTCGTATGTTGTCATTCAAATCATACAAAATTCTCAATGGAACAGAGCTAAAGGTAGCATTGAATATTTCCTCTAGAGCTGTGATCCTCAACCCCCGGGGCCACAGATCAAACAGTCTGTGACCTGTTAGGAACCGGGCCACACGGCAGGAGGTGCAGGAGATGAGCGACAAGTGAGGGAAGTTTCATCTGTATTTACAGCCGCTCTTCATTGCTAGCATCACTGCATAAGCTCCGCCTCCTGTCAGATCAGCAGGGCTATTCGATTCTCATAGGAGGGCAAACCCTACTGTAAACTGTGCATGTCAGGGGTCTAGGTTGCACACTCCTTATGAGAATTTAATGCCTGATGATCTGAGGTGAAGCTGAGGCAGTGATGCTAGCGCTTATGAGTGGCTGCAAATACAGATTATCATTAGCAGGGAGGTTTGACTGCACAATAAATGTAATGAGTTTGAATCATCCTGAAACCATTGCCTTCCACCCCCAGTCCATGGAAAAATTGTCTTCCATGAAACTTGTCCCTGGTGCCAAAAAGGTTGGCACCATTGCTCTAGAGAACTATCGTCCATCTTTTTGAGACATTGTCTTTCTCTGTTGCCCTGGCTAGAGTGCAGTGGCATCATCCTAGCTCACTGCAACCTCAAACTCCTGGGCTCAAGCAATCCTCCTGACTCAGCCTCCTGAGTAACTGGGACTACAGATGTGCACCACCACACCTGGCTAATATTTTTCTAATTTTAGTAGAGAAAGGGTCTTTCTCTTGCTCAGGATGTTTTTGAACTTCTGATGTCAAGCAGTCCTCCCACCCTGGCCCCCCAGAATGCTAAGATCACGGTTGTGAGCCCAGCCTGTCGCCTGTTTTTGATGAAAGTTTTGTCACATCAGCTTCAAATCAATTAAAATCATATTATCCTGCTCTCATTTCACCATCATTTCCATGATAAACTATTTATTTACTCTATCAACAGCAACAACAATAAAAAGACACCTGAGAAGTTTGACAAGACTTGGCTCTTAAACAGAGCATGTTGGTCTGCAAGTGATCACTAATTTCACTCATTATGGACCAACTCAGTTAATGGATATTCCTCAAGTACCCGTGTTAGAGATATTATATATTATAAGTGTTCAAATTCAACATTAATTTAATTGCATACTCTAGATAATGACACAAGTCTGTAATTTCTGATAAGAATGATGTTCCTCTCTTGAAAAAATGGAACACTTTCTCACCTTTATAGCTCCTGGCACTTCCCCCTTCTTCTAGGATTTCTCAATGTGCAGTGATGGCTGCTCAGATATCACATTGGCAGTTTCCTTCAGCACCCTGAGATGTGACACCTGACTATGCTGCATAAATTAATGTGTGAATGCAGACTTCCTGTAGCTATGACATTCAGAGCTATCACCCTCAATGACACTATCATTGGCTACCAATAAATTTAATCAGTAATATCTCCTTAATAGCTCTGATTTAATCCAGGAGTGATTTTTTTTTTCCTAAATCACTCATTAGGTGGTCCTCTTAAGTCTCTAATTCACCATCATATTATGTAGTCTGTTTTGACTTAATATCTATTGCTGGTGAGAGAGGACCAGACTAGGAAAGCATAATTCATATGTGACAAGCTGAAATAGTTTGTTGACAGATTTTTACAAGGACACTGTCAAACATAATTGGAAACAATGTGGCAGAGATGTTGATTCTTGGGAAATGACACCTGCAAAGAGGCTACTTGTCAATCTCAAGTTATGTGGTTCTGCTACAGTAAGAAAAGACAAAACTTCCTATGAGGAAAAAAAAAAAAACAACAGAGCTTTTAAAGGAAGGAGGACCTAAGAAGCCATGGTCGTTTTGAGGACAATCACTGTAGGTACACAGAAAAGGAAGAGCTCAAAGTCATGTGTCCAACCCATCAACAGGCCCATAGACCCTATCATCACTGCCATTTTCAGATTGGCAAGATAAGTATTTAGCAACTGACTTTCAAATTACATAACACACACACATACACAGAAACTCAAGTCTGTAGTATATGATTTTAGATTATAATTGGGAAAATTACACTCTACAATGAAAGATTCTAGATAAGAAAGAAGAAATGAGTTTTTTCCTGGCTTTTCTACTTAAAGGCAGTGTAATTTCAGATTAGTCATTTCAACACTTTGCATCTTATTTTCCTCACCTGTAAATGAGAGAATTGGATGCAATATTTATATCTCTCCCATTTCTTTCTAGTCCTAATAATTATGGAGTCAATATTTCTAGGCATAATATAAATATATAAAGCTCAAAATTATGGGATATTACATAAGTTCTATTCATGTTTATGGTCCCTTTTCATAAAATTCATGGTAATGAAAGTTTCTGTGATTCAGGAAAAAATGCAAGTGAGGAGGAGGAGGAGGAGGAAGAAGAGAAAGTGAAGGAGAAGGAGAAAGAGTCAAAACTTGAAAATTATTACTATAAAATTATCTGGCTTCCAGTAAGAACTTCACAAATATTTAGTAGACATTTGTTGACATTAGATGGTTTTGAGAACAATAAGGGATGTTGAATATTAGAAAAAACAATATGTTTAAAGTTTATGAATGTGGGTTGTATTAAATACTGACCAGAATCTGCCTTCTTTGTGGATTCATTATGACTGTTGAAAGAATGTTGAGGCTCTTGTAAGTACAATAAGCAAATAATGCCATGAAAACATGGAACTCTCAATGGATGAACTGTCTTTAATGGGCTGATAAACAAAAGATGTTTTTGTCCCACTTCCCATTTCCTTACCTCACTGCTATATACAAAGCAGTCAAAATATGGGCATTCAATGCCATTTTTTTACCTTTTTAAATAATAATGTTATAATACTTGGAACATCTACCCCAAGTCTGTGCAGCTCTTACCCTTAGCAGATCTGGGGTTCATGGGCACTTTTTTGTGCTAACAGAGCCCTTACTTAGTTTCAGATTCTCCATCCCTGATATGTGTTTTCTACCCATAGATGTTTATGTTGAAGATCCTTTTTAAAAGGTGTAAATTTGATCCCCTAATTTGTTGTTTGTGCCTGGCATGAGCCTTTCAGATGGCCAAGTTCACTATTTGCTTTCATATACCTACACTCAAGGCAACATGCCTTAGTTCTATGCCACCATGTCTCCATTATATGACTTCTAATGCTCACTAATCATGTAATCAAGTGACATTCTGCTCTCCCCTCATTGGGAGATGGGGAGTGAAACCAAAAATTGGGGTAGAAATATCGGGAAAGGAGATGAAAACGGTAGGCTTAAAAGTGGAATTTTGGCCTGTCTCCATGAAGGGGTTTACAACCACATCAATGACCAGATGAGAAGTAATTGAAGTTTCCCACAATGGAATTTTCATATCAAAACTCCATCTCTTGGTATTTAATATAAATTGATTTTACTAGTTTTATAGGATAAAAACAAAAGCAAACAAAGATAATCGCTATTGTTTCTTGATTATTTTCCTTTTGTGGGCATCAATCAATTTACACAATGTCCATTTAACAAAATGACTATTAGTTATTAGGTATACATATTGCCCGTATACAAAAGGGTACCTGAAAACAAACATTCATTCCGATGTTAGAAGCCATAGAAAGTCCAGGCTTAAGTACACTGTGCTGCTTCTTTTCTGTATTTTTTATTTAAAATATTAAGATGTTTTTTATATATAGATGTTTTTCATACATGGGTTCAGACAGGATTATAAATATGTCTATCATCCAAATGGTGTTCATTATACCCATTAGCTGGGTTTTTGCCCTTCCCCCTTTCACGCCTCCCCCTTGCTTGATTTCCAATGACTTTTGTGTTCCTCTGTGTACTTCTGTGGCCATCAGTTAGTTCCCATTTATTAGAGAGTACACATGGTGTTTGTTTTCCCATTCTTGAGATACTTTGCATAGAATAATCGTCTCCAGTTACTTACAAACTGTTACAAAAGGCACCAATTCATTCTTTTATATGGCTGAAGAGTACTCAATGATATACATAACCCACATTTTGTTATGATGTCTACACCCCCCTCAGCTTCTCATTCCTCCTCAGCACCTACACCTGACTCCACCCTCCACAGAAACTACCTGTCTCCACCCTCCTCAGCACTTACACCTGTCTCCACCCTCCTTAGGACCTACATCCATCTCCACCCTCCTCAGCACCTACACCTGACCACTCTCTCCTGAGCACCTACACCTGTCTCCACCATCCTAAGCACCTACATCTGTCTCCACCCTCCTCAGCACATACACCTGACTCCACCCTCCTCAGCACCTACACCTGTCTCCACCCTCCTCAGCCCTACCACCTGTCTCCACCCTCCTCAGCACTAACACCTGTCTCCACCCTCCTCAATACCTACACCTGTCTCCTTCCTCCTAAGCACCTACACCAGAATCAACCTCAGCACCTACATCTGTCTCCAGCCTCCTCAGCACCTACACCTGACCCCTCCCTCCTAACCACCTACACCTGTCTCCACCATCCTAAGCACCTACACCTGACTCCAACCTCAGCACCTACACCTGACTCCACCCTCCTCAGCACCTACACCTGTCTCCACCCTCCTCAGCACCTACACCTGACTCCACCCTTCTCAGCACCTACACCTGACTCCACCCTTATCACCTCCTACATCTGTCTCCACCCTCCTCACCACCTACACCTGACTCCACCCTCCTCAGCACCTATACCTGTCTCCACCCTCCTCAGCACTAACACCTGTCTCCACCCTCCTCAACACCTACACCTGTCTCCTTCCTCCTAAGCACCTACACCAGAATCAACCTCAGCATCTGTCTCCAGCCTCCTCAACACCTACACCTGACCCCACCCTCCTAAGCACCTACACCTGTCTCCACCATCCTGAGCACCTACACCTGACTCCACCCTCCTCACCACCTACACCCCTCTCTACCCTCCTCAGCACTTATACCTGACTCCACCCTCCTCAGGACCTACACCTATCTCCATCCTCTTCAGCACCTACATCTATCTCCATCCTCCTCAGCACCTACATCTGTCTTCACCTTCCTGAGCACCTACACCTGTCTCCACCCTCCTCAGCACCTACACCTGACTCCACCCTCTTCAGCACCTACACCTGTCTCCAGCCTCCTCAGTGCCTACACCTTTCTCCACCCTCTGCAATATCTGTACCTTTCTCCATCCTCTGCAGTGTTTCAGTAACAAATCTCCACCCATTAATTGATGGGCACATGGGTTGATTTCACATCTTCATAATTGTGAATTACCACAGATTCTTAATCACTTTTCAAAAGAACTACTTGTTCTTCTAAGACAAAAGGAAATAGATAATTCAAAGACCAAAACAGAATATGGTTTGTAACCTTTTGTTAGTTTGCTTTTTTAAAAATTTATACATAATGACTGTACATATTTATGGAGTACCTGTGATATTTGGATACATGTATACAATGTTTAATGATCAAATCCTGGAAATTAGGGTATCTACCTCAAACATTGATCATTTCTTTGTGTTGGAAATATTTCAAATCTCCTGTTCTAGCTATTTTGAAATATACAAAAAATTATTATGAACTGTAGTCACCTCGCCATGCTGTTGAACACTAGAACTTTTTCTGTCTAACTTATGTTTGTACCCATTAACCAGCCTCTCTTCGTCTTCACCCCCACTCTGCCCAGCATCTTGTAAACATCATTCCACTCTCTACCTATATGAGTTCAACTTTTTTAGCTCCCACATGTGAATGAGAATATGTGATATTTGTCTTTCTGAGCCTGCCTTATTTCACTTAACATCATGACCTCCAGTTCTATCTGTGTTGCTGTAATTGATAGGATTTCATTTGTTATTTTGGCTGAGTAGCATCCATTGTGCAGATATACTAAATTTTATTTATCCCTTCATCTGTTGAAAATAATTAGGTTTATTTCATATCTTTGCTATTGTAAATAGTGGTGCAATAAACAGACATGCAGATATATCTTCTATATATAATATCCTTTCTTTTTGATATATACTCAGCAGTGGGACTGCTGGATCATATGGTAGATGTATTTTTGGTTTTTAAGAAATAGCCATACTGTTCTCCATAGTGGCTGCACTCACTTACATTCCCACCAGAAATGGTGTTCTCATTTCTCCACATCTTTTCCCGTGTGTTATATTTTGTCTTTTTGATAATAGCCATTTTAACTGAGGTGAGATGATATCTCATAGTGCTTTTGATTTGTATTTCCCTGATGATTTGTGATGTTAAACATTTTCTAGTTTCTAGTTATGTGTTCTAGAAAAATACCTACACATGTGCCTAAATAAGAAAGAGTACAAAAATGTCAAATGCAGCATCATTTCAATTGTAAAAATTGTTCTTATAATAGAAATACCTTAAAAGTTCTTTAATTGAAAACTCATTAAATAAATTGTAAATAGACATAGCATGTAACTCCATTTAGCCAGAGCCAACTTCTGCATTAGGCACAGTAGGCTCAGTGCTTAGGGCTCACACACATGTTTGAAATCTAACCTCTTTTAAAATCAGATAAAAATAGCAAATATAATAATAATTATTATTATCATTATATAATCATTTCAGCCCTAATTTTATTCATTTTGTGCCAAAAAACTAATAAGATTAATTATGTTATTATATTAAGAAGAGCCTCATGAAGGTAAAATTTGCTAGAGTCCACAAAAGTCATAATGTAGCTCTGTATTCAGTTGTTAAAAGAAATAATATTTATGGATATATGCTGCAATGCTAAGATTTCCTAGATAACCTATTACGTTCAACAAGTAATAGTTCTGAACAATATGAACAGCACTCCACAAATCATTTTAAAAGAGAGTATCTCTTAATGTAAAAGTACGTAAATGCATAAAACATCTGGAAGAATGCATATCTATCTTAAAAGAAGCGTACTTTTACCAAGAAAAAGTGGTTTAAAGTTATGTGAGAAAGAGTCTTTTATTTTTGTCTTTATATTCTTAGATATTTATTAAATTATTTTACAATAGGGATGTAGATTTATAGTATCTTATAATGAAGTTTTCTCTAAAATGTGCTGTTCTGATTGTTAGTAGGCATAACAAATTGAGTCAGAGCTAAGTGGCTTAAAGCAAAATTTATTATGTTTTCTCTGCACTGTGATATCTGGAGCCTCAGGCTGAATGAATTAAAGACTGTCCATACCTTGATGGTTGGGGTCTGAGAGCAGTTAAGGCTCTTTCACTGACAGATCTGGTGCTTGAGCTGAAATGAATTAAGAGTCAGGACTGCTGACTACGGTTCGAACATCAAGTTCACCATGTGGCTTGGCTTTGTCACAGCAGGGAAGCTCCAGGCAGTTGAACTGCGTACATATTAGCCAGGGATTCAAGCATGAGTGTTTCAATGGATTAAAAAAAAAAAAAATCTGCATCACTTTTTAGGATAGAATCTTGCAAATGGCAGAATGCCACTTTCACCACAATCAAAGTAGTCAGAAGCCCTTTCTCCCCTTCTCATATCTTGAAGAGAGGAGTAGCAAATACACACTCTGAATGAGCACATGCTATATTTTCATAGTTCTCTTGCCACAGCTCAACTTCTGGTCACAACGATTTACATCTCTTCGACTTAGAAAATACGCTCATGCTCTCCCCTAAGACTCCCAAATTTTCTCCTAATATGGCATCAGCTGGCAGTTTGGGATCCCGTCATCAAAGTCAGGTCTATGTTCAGATGAAGGCCCTTGTATCTGACGGCTCTAATATAGTTTCCATCAATTTAAAAATCTGTAGACTAAAGAGAAAGAAGGTTATGTGTCTCCCAACACACACACACACACACACACACACACACACACACACAAACACTATTCAATAGTGGGAAAGACATGAGGCAACCACTATAGTCACTTCCATTCAAAAGGGTGGAAAATGCAAAACACTAGACAATAAAAATTTCTAAAATCCAGAAAAGCGTATGTTGCAGGGTTTTGATGAGGCTTCTGTGCTACCCTTTGTTAATTGTTATCCTTGGCTCTTCTCTCTGCCCTCTGTGGTTTTAGCTAGCTTTCTATATCAGTTTTCTTCTTTTTTAAATATAATCTATGTTTTTAACTGAGTGTCCCTCTCAGCTTCCTGTCTATACAAGTTTGGGTTTTCAAGGGACTCTTTCTTTTTCTCTTTATACTGTCTGTCCCTTTCAATCTCTTCCTCTTAAAAAAAAAAAAAAACAAAAACAAAAACAAATGTTTGGGTTTCCTGTGTATCAATTTATAATTTACTCCATTAGTCAAAAATACATCCACAAATCTCCTCAGGATAAGGCTTTCTTTCCTTTGGTTCCTTGTGAGTTTTCTGCAAAGTCTTTTAAGATTCTTAGAAGCCTTATAGTTTAACAAAGACGGTCTCTGAGACACACCATGGAGATCCTTAAAAGGCCTTGGTCTGTTTGAAAGGGTCTATGTGGTACCACCTTATATATTTCTGAAGTCTTAAAAAGGATTTCTACAATATTAACTTTGGCTTTATATTTATTCTGAGGGTACCTCATATTTTATCTTTGCCCAGTGGCCCTTTGTCACTTGATTTTGTGTTTGTTTGTTTGCCTTTTTCTTTTTGTTTTTCATAACCCAGCAAATCCTGGCTCCTTTATAATTTTGATAAATGTCCCTTAAGAAATGAACTGTGTATTGTTAACTCATTTTTCTCTATCCATATTTTAGCTGCCACAGGGGAAATAAATTGTCTCGTTCTTTCTAGCCAAATCCACCAGTTAATAAGGAATGTTTTCTACTTTACACATCATCACAGGGAACAGTGTTGTCAAAAATTTTACTGCTAGACAACAAGAATTACCTTGTTTCCAGCCTCCCATAGCAATTTCCTGCTGGACTCTCCAGTGTTCTCTAACATCCACTTCAAAGCCACCCCAATATTTGGCCCACTGTGTGGTCCATAGTCAATGCCACATGATTTAGGTTTTTGTTATGGCAGCATCTCATTTTTGGTACCAAATTGTGTTCTGATCCTTTGCTCCATAACAAGCTGACCCAAAACTTGGCAGCTTACTATGGCCATTCAGTTATATTCATGGATTTTGGGGGGCCAGGAGGTTAGATTACACACGGGGGATGGTTTGTCTACACTACGCTACTTGATGTTGAGGACCGCTGCTGAAAAACCCAAATGCTAGGGGGTGACTGGAGGCTGGAGAGAATATCATCCACAAGTTTATTCACTCACATAGCTTGTGCCTGGCAGGAGAAGATCAAAGACTAATGCTGCTGTCCAGAGCACCTATGCCTGGCCTCAGTGTGGCTCGGCTTCATCACAGCATAACGGCTCCAGGGTAGCTGTAGTGTGTATGGTCCAACCACAAGTATTACAATGAACAAAGCAGAGCTATAGCACCTTTCCTGAGCCAGCCTCAAAGTTACACAGCATAATATCTGACATTCTCTATTTGTCCAAGCACTTGCAAGCTCACACTGAATTAAGGAAAGGGACAGAGACCTCACCCTTTGATGAAACGAGGGGCACAGTCACATTGTAGATGAGCATGAAAGATAGAAATATTGTTGTGACCATCTTTGAAAAGTAAAGCCTGCCATGCCACAATCACCATGGCAGAAGTGTTAATATTGATGCCTGTAAAAGATCAGCAGTTTTGAAAATGCATAAAAAGCCTTATAGAAGCCAACCTTTTATTTATATTTAAAAATCACAAATTACATCAAAACATATTAAATCCCCATTATGTTTTGTGTGAAGAGTTTAATTGTCTACAAAGTAATGGTTCGTGGAATGCATTGGTGTGTAGAAAAGTATTTTATTGACTTGGCTACCTCCTGCTCATAATCAACTCAGTTCTAGTGTCAGCTCTGGGAAACATTTTCTGACTCCCTCTTCACTGCCTGCTCACCCCCAGCAGGGATGCCCTTTTATTATGCTTCAGGGCACATCACACTGGTATATATTGTAGCTTGTAGCATTTGGAGTTTTTGATCACAAATTACCCTGTCTGTCTCCTGCACTCTGTTGTCAGCTCCCTGAGGACTAGATGGTGCTTCCTGCTCATTGAACCCCCAGTGTTCATGAACTGGTAAGAATACAAGCAGGTGATTTTCCTCTTTAAGAAATAATATTAATAATCTTTTACATTCATACATTCACGGAATTTACACACACGTTATTTAATTTGCTAATCTTCACTTGATGTTAGCCAAAAGGCTGAAAAGCGATAATTTGCTAATCTTATGTTAGGAAATTCTCTCTCCACCAATGAGTACACCGAAGCCTGGATAGCTCTTGTAGTTTGCTCAATATCACCAGACACACTGGTAGCTGGCCTGGGAATAAAATACGGGATTCCTGAATTCCAGCCTAGTCATCTTTCCATCCCCTCTTTCTGCCACTCTGAATGATTTAGAAACTATGTCTTTTCACGAAGCTACCTAACAGACTTTGATACAACTTTGATTGTAATGTATTATTTTTTTGATAAAGCAATATTCATATATTTACTTTGAAAAAACAGTACATAGCATTCCAAGGTAAATGGACATCAGCCTTAATTCCTTTACAGTAGCCAAATTCCATATGGAAAAAAGGACACTCTATTAGGATTCTATAAAGACTGGAGTTTCATAGCGAACACTCCAATCTTAGAAAACTGAAAATAAGATTATTTAAGGACATATTTTCAAACAAGATATATTTGTTCTTATAATATTCCTTAAATATCTTAACATTTCATATTAAACTATGCATACCGAAAATATTCACTGATATGTAAATTATCCAAATATTTTATTATTTATTCACTTATTTTGAATTCAATTACTTTGACAGTTTTGGGAGAAATTAAATGAATGCTTTCATTGTTATGGGTATTTCATTATTAATAATGCTGTCATTATTATGGGATATTATAATATTCCAGCAATTATATGAAAATCCAGAAATCAGGGGAGCAGAATTTTGATTTACTGTTCTTCCCTGTTCTGGGTCTGTTCTCCCTAAATGTTAATGAAACAAAGGGCATCTTGGAGGGAAGGAGGAGCAATACACAGTTTCTTTTTGATTTAACCACACTTTCTTTAAGTGTTTGACTATGACAGATTTTTGACCATTCACAATGTCCATTTATTTTTTTTCTGGAAAATGGGCTAAGAAGTCTCACCATTTTGATTTTGCATAGATGAGGGTTATGCACTGAATTGTCTTCCCTTAAAATTCATATGTTGAGTCCTTACCTCTAGCATGTGACTCATACTATGTTCCTCAACATGCAACTGTATTTGGAGACAAGGTCTTTAAAGAGATAATTAAGGTAAAATGAGATCATTAGGATGACCCTAATCCCATATGATGTGTGTCCTTATAAGAAAAGGAAATTAGGACAAAGATATGAAGACACAGAGGGAAGAAGATGTGAAGACACAGAAAGAAGACCATCTACAAGCCAAGGAGAGTGGCCTTGGAAGAAATCAGGCCTGTCACAATCTTTATCCCAGGCTTCTGGCCTCCAGAACTGTGAAGCAACAAGTTTCTGCTTTTAGACCACCCAGTCCATGGTACATTGCTATGACAGTCCTAAAAAACTAATGTAATGAAGTTATGTTTTATCCTAAATTTAGGTTTAAGTGAATAATGGTACAATCTGCAATGTAGAAGGTGCATTTTCTCTCACTCATTCTCTTACTGAGATTTCAGTCCTGAAATCCCATGAACAGACATCCCAAAGATGTTTTTTTTTTAGATTTCCATGCCAAGTTTTCTTCATATTTTTAAGGTCACACCAATTTTCGTTTTTCTTATAATGTGTCTTAAATTAAAAACTATAAATTTCAGTTCCCAGTAGCATCTTCTTGTCCTCACATTAGTATTTGTCTGTGTGAGATTGCCAATGAAATTCATGCATGTTTCTTACTCTAATAGGCATATTTACCTCTTGGGGAGTCTGCATTTATCCTCCAAATGTTAATGGTCATATGCAGCTCCCTTTCCAGGGAGACCGTAACTTCATACAAAGGATATGGATGCACAGAGAAGGAAAACCACCCTTCGAGCTGGTCATTCCACTTAGTTTTCTCATTTCTAGTGCATTCAAAAAGAAATTTCCAAAAGCCAGGTGGCTTATGTTTGTTTTCGAACTGTCTCAGTTGAGTAATGGGCTAATAGAAAACCAAGTTATGGATCTCCAGAGCCAGGGCAATAATAAAATCATAATGATATTGTTATCAAACAGGCCCAAGCCCTGCTTTCTTCTCCCAAGGAAACACTGTCACAGAAATACAAAAACTCATCCATCACAAAAATCACACAAGACCCAGACCAACTGGCTTAAATATACACACCACAGTGCAGGTGAGACTGAATTTCATCACTGGGAAGCAGTTTCTTTCCGAAAAATCCAATTAACACACTAACTGATGTTTTGTTGCCCCTTTTAGAGTAGGTCCCAGTGACTTCACAAGGCCACACAGATAGCAAAAGGTAAAACCAAGAATTAGAGCTTATTTCTGATATCAAGCCCATGTTGCATCTCTGGCTTTGACACCTTAAGATTTCAGTGTTTAGTACATGGCAACTCATACGTTTTTAAAAGCAAACAACAAAAAAAAATGCATGCATAAGTAGAACAATAGAATACCCCAGGTAACCAGCTCTAGTCAACTGGGAAGTCCTTGAGTCTTAAACATCACCTCACTTCTTATTGCTATGCAATTGATACAATGATGACTAGGCCAGGACACAAAATTTCTAAGTTATACAATCACGTACTATATTCATCTTCTATGGGATATGCACTCTTAGGAAATGTACACTCTATTACTAATAGCACTTTATTGTTGTTTTCTTTCATTTTGTTTTTCCAGCAATAGTTAAGTCCCTTTTCATTCAGAGTGCAGTAAAAATGAGGGTTAAACAGGCAGCCAGCTCTGTTTATTTATAGAATTCTCTGCCATCCATTTTATTTTACAGAAATGGCATCATGGATCCAGGGCAATCTGGAAGATTCCTGACCAGAAAAAGAAAACATCAGCTTTATTAGAACCACCTTAGACAGTGGACTCATAATTGAATCATTCCAAAATGAACTGGTTAAATTGAACCTCTCCTAGCATGACTACTAATAAAAACAAACCATGCTGATAGTGTTTAACTTAGTAAAAATATGGCCATTTTTAGAAAAAAAAGATACCTGTATAATAAATAACTTTTGAAATAATTTATAGCTCATGCAATTATCTCGGATCTGAAAATTTTATTTCAGATGTATTTATTGAGTGCCTCCTCCCATGTCAGACAATGTTCTACTTATTGAAGGTATAGCTGTGAACAAAAATCCTGTTTCCTCATGGTCTAGTTGGAGAAGGTAGATATTCATAAATTGAAGAAGAAAAATATAGAATGTTGTGGATAAAAATAAATCAGAGAAGTGGAATAGGGACATCCAGGCTGATGGCAAATGGTGAATGCCCTTGCTACTTTAACTGGGACGGTCAAGGAAAACTTTACTACTAAAGTGATATTTGAACAAAGACCTGAAGGACTAAGAGATCCAGTCATATTGATGTCTGAGCCAAGAATATTCTAGAAAAAGGGCATAGCAGTGTTAAAGCCCTGAAATAGTGAGTGCTTGATATACTCAAGAAATAGCAAGAGGGACAGTATGGTTTAAAGGTAGAAAGAAGGAGAGAATAGCAGGAGATGAGTTGGAGCTGGGAGGGGTTGGGGTGAGATCACTGAAGTCTTTGTGAGTTGATTGTTGGGACGTTGGATGCCATTTGGGCAGAGGAGTGACATGATGTCATCTATGTGCTAAAAGCCTTACTCTGCCTCTACGTTAAAAATAGATTACATGGGGCAAAATTGGCAAGAAGGAGACCAGTTAAAACACTACTATTACCCAGACAAGAAATGATGATGGTTTGGAAAAGGATAGCAGTGATATTGCCAAAAAGTGTTTGGATTTTAAATATATTTTCAAGGCAGAACCAACAAACTTTTCTAACAGGTTGAACGTGAGATACATAAGAAAAGGAAGAACTAATGATGATGCCCAGCTTGTGATCAACCAGAAGAAGGAAGTTGCTATTTATTGAGTTGGGAAGATTGGGTGGAGGCAGGTTTGTTGAGGGAAGGGATGGAAGAGGAAACAACTGTTCTCACAAGGAATGTTGAGTCAACAGGTCTATGTGTAAGAACAGTTTAGATGAAAATGTGATGAAATTAGTTTGAGAAAGGTATACTTAGCATATGTTGAAGTCTTTGTCTAGGAATACTTCTTGGAAAAAATTACACTGAAGCTGAGGGCTACGAGATAAACAGGAGCCAGGAAAGTGGAGGTGAGGGTGGAGTGAGGGCTCTATGGAAAATCCTAGCAGGCTAAAGGCCCAGGAGCAAGATAAACCACAGCACGTCAAAATGCATTCAGCAGTGTGCTATAGTGCTTGTTTTGAAAAGGTGAATTTGTTCCAAAGCAATTGCTTGTATTAGGGAACAATTTGAGCATGAGTACACTGCATTTGGCATTTGCATCTGCATGACTTCTTCTATGAGAAACTCTAGTAAATGCAGAGACCTGCACCTAACTGAACTAAGCAGGGTGGGAACATACAAAATACACCCATGAAGACATCTATAAGCTACTCCAGTTTATGGAGTGTGCCATGGGCCACACTCACCCTTCACATCCATCGTGACAACCTTCCCTCTGATTTCACATAATCTACCTTTCACCACTTTGCAGTCACTCAGGAGAGCTGTACTCCTCTAACTCTCACTTCCACAAATAGACTTAGGGTCTCTTTCGAGGTCAAGGTCCATTTGTTTGTAGCATTTATGCATTCCCTAACCATTTGCCAGATGTAACATCGTGATTACATTTTTATTAGGTTTCTTTCATGTTCTTGTGTGAGTCACAGATGAAATTTTTGAGTGTTGTGCTCTTGACCCTTTGTGGATTACATTGCATACTTTTCCATTGTGCCATGATTTTTAGGAAGGCATATATTTTGTTATAAGAGAACTGACTGTAATTGAAAGAAATCCAGATGCTCTGGGAACATAGAGTGGTGCAGGAGGCAAGGATGAAAAATGGGGTAAAGAGAAGAAGAGTTGTAAGATGAGGTGGGAAATTCCAGGCCACTGGGAGTCTTGTAAACCAAAATAAGTTGTTTAAACATTGTCATAAAGTCCATTGTAAACCATGAAGAATAGCACAGTTGTAATGTAGGAAGATAACATGAGGCTTGCAGATTAGAGAGTAAAGGACTAACACTCTAGTCAAGAAGCTTGGTCAAGAGTTTGTTTCTTTATTTTGGACTAGACAAGATAGTGGCTTTTATGGACAGAAGTGGAAACCTGAATTGAAGTGTACATTGGTAAACTTCCAAACTGTTTGTGAGGAATATATGCAAATGATGTATCCATAAACAAGCAAAACAGTCAATTAAAAGAGTGAAAACAGAATCTTATGCACTAACCTCTACATCCCTTTTGCTCTCCGTTTTTGCACTTAATACTGCTAAGAAGTAATGAGATAATAGATTTTTTAAAAATGGTAATGATAATGATAATAATAGTTTTCCCACTGTAAAATTTTCCTGTTTCAAAACTAAACATTTCAGTGTCTATTAATTTATCTACATAATAGGGCTAATGATAATACACAGTTATAAGTTTATTTGTTAAAACACCTTTAAAGTGCTTATACAAAATGATAAGTACTATTATGAATATACTTATTATTTCAAAATGTTTCCCTACTCATTGTATCATTCTATCTTCATAATAACCTCTGAAGGGGGTATTATAATTTCAACTTTTTGAATGAGGAATTGAAGGGTAAAGAAGTTTAAGCAATTTTCTCAAAGCCACTGCCAGGTGACAGTCAAGGATCTCAAGCCATGTGTTTGTCTTTTAACTCCACCCACTACCTTTCCACTGTACCCCAGGGTACAAGGATTAAAGCATGGGGCATGCAGGACAGGCAAAGAACATCACTCTCGTGGTTCTGACAACCACACAGCATCCCACCTAAATTCCCTCTCAGGCCTCCATTTCCCTGAGCAACCCTGTTGCAAGCACACAGGAAGAGCTGCAGCGTCTAAACCCCATTATACAATTTTTAGAAAAGTTTCATAAAATTAAACTTTGTGAAGTTTTTTCAGGAAAGTCCCTTAATCCTCCTGTTAGTGCTCTGCCATGTTAATTAACACAGAGTGGAATTAGGTGTGAAATTAAGATGCTGGAATGGTTTGATTTCAGCCTACCTTTTATAAAACCAAAATCACATTTCCTGCAATATAGCTCCTATGTATTTCAGAGAATGAAAGATAATCCATTTTTCTTTTTTTTTTTTCCTGTCATATTTAAGTTAGGGAAAAATAAGAAACACTGACAATCTCTTTACCTTTTTAGGATCTGAATTAAAAAATTTCCTAAATTTTAAAGAAAGGCCCCAAAGCAAAGACTCAATACTCAGTGATTCAATCTCAAATGTGTCTCTTTCAAGAAGAAATTACTTTTTGGGAAACTCTCAAGCTTCCTTACCCATTTAATAGTCTAAACAATTTCCTCTCTCTTCTTTCTAGAGTGCAACTGAATATTTTTATTCTGTGGCCCTGTAATATAAGCAAGTCTATGTGCAGTAGTTTCATATGAGTCCAGAGATTGAAATCTGGAAAAAATCATCCCCATCAAAAATGCAATGTGATGTCTGAGAAAAAGGTATTATGATGGTTAATTGTATGTGTCAACTTGACTGGGTTAAGGGATGCCCAGATAGCTGCTAAAGCATTATTTCTGAGTGTGTTTGTCAGGGTGTTTCTAGAAGAGATTAGCACCAAGTTGGTAGACTGACTAAAGAAGGTCACTCTCCCCAATCTGAAAAGGCATCATCAAATCCATTGAGGGCCAAAAAGATGGAGGAAGGACAAATTACCTCTCTGTCTTTGAGCTGAGACCTCCATCTTCTCCTGCCCTCAGACACTGCTGTTCCTCATTCTTGGACCTTCAGACTCAGACTGGGACTTACACCACTGACTCCCCTGGTTCTCAGGCCTTTCAATGTGGACTAGAACTACACCATCATCTTTCCTGTGCCTCTAGCTTACAGACAGCAAAAAATTGGGACTTCTAGGGCTCCATAACCATGTGAACTAATTCCTCATAATAAACATATTTCCATCTATCTATCTATTAGCTATCTATCTATCTATCTTCATCCTTTTTGTTCCGTTTCTCTGCAGAAACTTGACCAATACAAGTGTGGTCCTCTAGCAAGATGAGTACGTCATGAACATATTGTTTGTTTCTGTTATTCTTTCAATAATTCTAAATAATGCTTAGAGACTAATTTCTTCTGCCACAACCCTTTATTATTTGTTGATTACACTCATGTAAACTAATTACTAGTAAGAGGATAATGAAAAAACCAAAGCTAACAGTTAAGCGACTGGGAACAGTTCAAGCATAATGGGAAATATAAATATTTTCATTTTCTTCCATTTTGAAGATCTCAAATAGCTATCACCTTGCCATTCACCTAATATCTGTAAAATCAGGAATTAATGCAATGGAGAAAATAATCAACTTTTTGCTGGGGTGCTAAAAGAAACTTTTTTAGTGATTCAGGAATGAAGATTGGCAAAGTTTTATTTCTTTGATGTGTTTGCTTGATTTATTACTGAAGCTTTTGATACTAAGCCTAAAATGATCCAAACAGAATTGAACATATAGAAATAACGATCTTTTCAGCCAGAAAAATAGTAAAATCATAGAAAAATATGTGTTTGCTTTGTCCTGCATGGCAATTGGACAACAGATAATTAGAGAAATGGGGGGGGGAGGGGACTGACCACCCTGTGTCATTCATGTCTAGCTCAGAGGCTGAGCTTTCAGATGCAAACCGGCAGCCGGATCAGGAAGGGCATGAGAGGAACACAAAGGCCTCATGTGTTGCTGCAGCTCAGAGGTAAGGAGGTGGGGCGGGGTAGGTGAGGTGAGATCAGGGAGGAAGGGTGGGCCTGGGACAAACAGGATCCTATAACAACTCTTCCCTCTAGTGGGCAACAGGAAAAGATGCTGGAGCATTTTAAGTCATAGGGCAGGGAGGATACGATTTAAAACTTTAAAGAATCCTTTCTGTTCTTGTGAAAATAAAAGCTCCAAGAGGGAAATGGACCGATAAAGGGAGCCATTTAGGAGCAGTACTCTAGAAAGGCAGGCTTACAGTGAATATTATTCTGCAACAACAAAATATCACAAACTGTAGCTTTAACAGCAGAAAGTTATCGTCTCTTGGTTCTGGGTGCTAGAAATCCAAAATCAAGGTGCCATCAGGGTCATACTCCCTCTGAAAGAGCTAGGGAAGGATCTTCCGTGCCCTTTTCCTAGCTTCTGGGCTCCTACCCCCACCCCAACCTTTGTCATTCATTGGCTTGTGAAGACATTACCCTGTCTCTGCCTTTATGTTCTTTCTCTGTGCCTTTCTGTGTCAAATTTCCCTTTTTATAAGGACACCAGTCATATTGGATTAAGGGTCCACTGTACTCTGGTAATACTTCATCTTAATTAATTACATTTTCAACAGCCCTATTTCCAAATAAGGCCATGTTCTGAAGTACTGGAACTTTGGAATTTTAACATATGAATTTTTGTTTTGGGGCGGGGCACAGTTCAATCCATAATGTAATGTATTCCATAAACAAAACCACAAGACCATTAGCCTAGGGAGGAAAGAAATCCCAGAGAAATATTATTTTCTTAGAGAATAGGAAAAAAGGAAGGAAAGGAAGGAGGGAAGGAAGAAAGAAAGGAAAGAAGGAAGCAAGGAAGGAAAAAAGTGCAAGAGAAAAGATAGGAAAGAAAGAAGAGAGGAATGAACAGAGGTGGGAAGGGAGGAGAGTGAGATATCTCTGTTTTTTATTTCAAACACTTTATTTTTAAATTTTTTCAAATTGGCAAATAATAATTTTGCATATTTATAGTGATGTTGCAATACATATAATTTATAGTGATCAGATCAGGGTAGTTAGCATATTCATCAGCTCAAACATTTACCATATTTTGTCATGGGAACATTGAAGATTCTCCTTTTAGCTATTTGAAACTATATAATATATTGTTGTTAACCACAGTCATCCTACAGTGTAGTCATCCTGCCGTGTTATACTCAGCATAAGGGGGGATACTGACGGGTCACAGCCACTATGATGTGGGTCACAGTCACCTGTGAGATATAAATAGGGAATGGGAACTAAAATACATCCATATACATGTTATATATTGATATATACATACACATGCACATATATGTTTATATACATATATATGTCCATATTTATATACACATACACATATACATGTGTTTATTCGTACATGTGTATCATACATATATGAACATATATGCATATATGCATATGTATATATTTATGCATGCATACATTCACACATATACACATATGTGATGTCGGCTGCTACCTGTGCCATATTCTGCACAGTATCTGTTCCCTCCCATTGCTCCATTCTGAATGTATCTCACATGGGTGAGTCTGACATGTTGAACATAGTACTCGTGTCTATTCTCTGAATGCAAGGGAGGATGGAAAAGGGCATTTTAAGCTAATATCTTGGAGACAAAGGATTTGTTATATGGCAAGTTCCCTAAACATAGAAAAGAAAGGTCCTTAGAGAAGTAGGATGTCTGTGATACATGGCAATCATTCATTACTCCAGCGAGAGGGTCCCATCTCCCCAGACCTAGCATTTGATCCAGGTAAAAGCTTATGGGTTAGACAGCATCAATTATTTTCCTCTTTTGGGGGAAATGGTATAGATGCTCAAAGATAGTGGAGCAGGAATCATAAGTACCATGTAGGCTTAGACTTGCTGAATGCATTGCTCTGTCATGTGGCAGGGGATACTAAAGGGTGAAGCACATACAGAGGAAATAGAGCTAAGAGGTATTGTAGAAGACAGGAATGTGATTTCATCACAAATACCTAGTTTCAGTTGTGGCTGCAGCCACACAATGCCTGGGCTTTCCAATTCCCCAAACTGGCCTTCTTATTTTCTTACTTAAACCAATTCATACATTTTTCTTAAAATACTAATACAATGTCCATTCTCTAGATCTGTGACCTTATTGAGTAAAATTCTAAAACAAGAGATACCAACAAAGCTTTCAGAAATGGAAATAAGAGTGTTTTAATGTACCTCTTACATGTGGACCTCAAGCAGATGACAAACAAAATACACAAGTTATTCTTTTTTTTTCCATACACAGACATGGCATCACCTCTTCTCTGCCAATTTTTCAAGAGTTTTAAAGTTGATACATCACAAACCATTGATGAGAACATGTTTTCCAGTAAGTGTAGATAACAAATACACACGCACAGACACACACACACACACACACACACACACACACACCAGCATATGGACGGTTTTCTTTGTGTGCCTAAGGTACATCAGACCTAAGATGTGGTCGGTCCCCTGCAGGTAGATAGCAGTGTGCATGTGCTGGCTGGCTTGGTCTCTCTCACTCTTATTCTACACTCCGGTGCTTGCATACCCTCCATTCCATTCTTTTACAGCGAATTAGTCTGATGCTACCATTTGTGTTTATGTGGAGGGAAAAAGGACAGAGAGACAGACAGACAGACAGAGACGGAGAAGGGAAGAAAAAGAGACACCTGGAGGCCTACAGCCAAGGCCTTCCAGTTTAATTCCTTCCCTAGACAGCTTTGCATTGGAATTTTAGACAAAAGCTCTGCTAAATTCTTAAATTCTAAGAATGCATAAATTCTTTTGGTTTCTTCTCCTCCCTTTGTGGATGTCTTCATCAGACACCAAAAGAAAAGAGTGGCGGCCACATTGACAAGGCAGCGTTTGGGGAGTCCTGGATTACCCTATCGGAAGAGCATCTTTGTAACCTGAAAAATGTAGAAATAATTTGTAACGGTGCTCTAGACACTGTTCAAGACAATTTCACCTTGATTATCTAATTTAATTCTCATGAAAACCCTGTTACGTAGAGTGTTATCATTTTAAATCTAAAATAGAAGACAATGTAAGAAAAATTATGCAACTTAGTGACACAGAGCTAACACACAGGAGCACCTGTGGTTTGAAATCAGGTTTGTCTGAATTGAAGCCTGCATTTGCTGCTTTTTTACACCTTGCACCTGGGGTATAACTTAGTTGCAGTGTGAATCAGTTTTAGCAAAAGAAGCAAAAGGTTGAAAGTGCTCTGTTTAGTCTGGATGTGGCTAAAGATATATGAAGATCAAAACTGCCAAAAATAAGTGTAAGACTCTTATGTGTACAAAAGATTAAACAGAGTCTGTATCACTCCAGGAGAAAGATACAGGGCCTAATTGATAGAAATTGGGGAGAAGTTCATTCTCCACTTTTAATGCCTTCATGATCCTCTCAATCCACGAGGGGAATAGAGGGAAAACACAACTGGCCCATCTCCCCACCTCAGTTACTTGCTGCTGAGGAAGGAGAAAGATTTATCAGGCTGACGAGATGATTGGTCTGGAAAAGGAATGAGGACCTGCTAGCCCCCTGTGTTAGTCAAGGTTCTCCAGAGAAATGGAAACAATAAGATATCTGCAGAGAGTTATTTTAAGGAACTGGCTCATGAAGTTGCAGAGGCTTGGGGAGTCCAAACTCAGATAGTGCAGGGCTGGAGCCTTCAGAATGCGTTGCAGTTTGAATCCAGAGGCAGCCTGCTGGTGAGCCAGGGAAAGCTGATGTTGCAGATGAAGTCTGGAGGCTGCCTTCTGGTGGAATCCCTTCTTGCTTAGGGGAGGTCAGTCTTTTTGTTCTATTAATGCTGCCAACAGATTGAATAAGGCTGACCCACATTATAGGGAATAATCTTCTTTACCCAAAGTCCACCAATTTCAATGTAAATCTCATCCAAAAACCCCCTCACAGAAACACCCAGAATAATGTTTGATTAAATATCTGGGTGCTGTGGACCAGTGAAGTTGGCATATACAATTAACTATCACACCCTTTTTCCCCCAATTTTTTAAGGCTGGCTCTCAAACATGTAGGGTTATGATTTTTTCAGCACTCCCAGGGGCTGGGTTGGGGGTAAATTTAATTCACAGGTAGAGGATGTATTGGAAGCCTGTTGGCAGCACACCTAAAACTGCGTTCCCATCAGCTTTATTAGTAATAAAGATACTATTTTACCTCCTTTTCTAATTCCTCACAAATGGGTCCTATTTTAGTACAGGAAGAAGGGATCCTATCAGATATAGGAGCATGGGCTTAGAACCTTAAAAATTGGGGACTAAAATTATGTGCAAAAAATTTGGATGGGTTGAGGTTTTGACTCAGCCAGCATGAGATACTTTAGGATCTAAGCTTCAGGAAGTTCTTTTTCTTCTTCTTCTTCTTCTTTTCTTTTTTTGAGATAGTGTCTTGCTCTGTCACCCAGGCTGGAGTGCCATGGCGTGATCGGTCATAGGTCACTGCAGCCTCAAACTCCTAGGCTCAAGGGATCCTCCTGCCTCAGCCTCCTGAGTAGCTAGGACTATAGACGTGTGCCAACATTCCAGACTAATTTATTATTATTAATTATTATTATTTGTTGTAGAGATAGGGTCTTGCTAAGTTCCCCAGGTTGGTCTCAAACTCTTGGCCTCAAGTGATCCTCTCACCTCAGCCTCTCAAAGTGCTGGAATTACAGGTGTGAGCCACCATGCCTAGCCTCAGTAAGTTCTGATATTTAAGGCTTTTTGGAAATGATGGCTGAATATGATAGATCACAACTATCCCTACTTGCTGTTGGTTACAGACATGGAGCTATTTTTAAAAGGAAAGGTTCTGAGTGATTCCGTGATTCCCCTTTCGATCTTTTTAAGCATTTTCCAGATGCCTTAGCAGGGTGGCCACTGTAGCTACCTTGGCCTGAATTACACAATTGGGCTGACTCGAGAAGCAGGTAATGGGGAAAAGATTTAGAACCAATTAAGATTTCTCAGTCAAGGGATGTTATAGGCATTAGCAGATGAGACAACTTTTGCTTTCATCTTAAATTTTTGTTTATTTTCTCCACTCATTGCAAAACCCCAGAAAACAACCTGACACTATAAATTCATAAATGCAGCTAAGTTCAGCATAAGCTATACACTCTAAGGTCTAACTTTGATATTATAGAGAGCTGGGCCATGTATATGGAAAACAGCAACAAATTACAAAATGCAACTTCATGACAAAAATGTGATAATGGAGTTTACTAATGAATAAAAGGAAATTAGGTCCTTACTACATAAGAGCTATGCCATATTCTTGGATTGTGCTAGAAAGTAACAAAATAAAACAATGGTCAACTCAAAAATTAAGAAAAAATATTAGAATAGCTAGTACCTATAACAACCACTCCATTTTTAGATATTCAGTTTGCTCAAGAAACAAATAGGTTTAAAATTATGCTTCTATTTTCCTATTACAATAGGAGCAGTGGAGAATGACGGATACATTAAAGAAAGTAATGCATTTGTGCAGGAAGAAGGGGGCACTTTCATAAAGATAGTTTGCATCATTGAGGTCAGTTTGGATAATTACGAAAAGGAAAAAGAGATAGATACACGTGGGTCGAATGCTCTTGAAGGCAGTTTAGGAAAGAGGCAGGTGTCTGAGTTAATACTAGGTCAGAGAGAATGATGCCTGTGTCCCCAGTTGTACATAAAAAGAAGACTTTATTTCAGAGAGCAGAGTGCAAAGACATCCCATGAGGCAAACAAGATACAGGACCCAAGTAAGGCTTTAAAGTGTGTCATAATAAAAGGGAAAACTTCCACAAAAGATCAAAACAGCTATATAAAGTGGTGACAGACAACTTGCACTGATCTGAGTAGGAAAGATCAGGAGGAAAAAAACATTAGCTGCTGAAAGCCAGCTAGAGTGTGCCTACAAACACCACAGCTGTAGTTAGGGACTCACAGCTATTCTGTTGCCTTGAGTGAGGGTGACAGGGATTTGGGAGTCTGAGTAGCACTCCAGGGGGAGCCAAGCAGGATGGTGATAATGGAGAACAGGCCTGGCTTAGCTGTGAGATTAAAAAGAAAAGACCACCAATACCACCAGATTGGGGCTATTCTACAGAGGAAGGTGAAAGAGGAAAGGAGTTTTGGATACTTTTTCTATGGCCCACATGTCATTTACTCCATATCTCCCATGATGACAAAAAGCTATAGAGGCTGCCGTAGGAACAACTACCTGTGCCTCAAAAGAAAGAGAAAGGAAAAGAAAGATGATGCTAAGATCCAGTCAATTGTTATAGCAGAGGAGAGCAGGAAAGGGACTAGCCGAAGAAATAGTTAAATTGGGTTAGACTATTTAACCTTCCTTAAAAGGGCAGGAGAAGGCAGGAAAATTAGATGGAAATAGGACATGAGGGTCCTGCCTCATTCTGCTGAAAAAGATGTAACAGAAAAGCTACTCAAAGCCTGAAATACGCAAAAACTGAAGAAAGAAAGGGTCTTGAGAAGTTCACAGTGAAACGATTGATCCTCACCGTGGTAGGAGGAAAAATGATGGAAACTATCACACTCAGGCGTCTAAGAGCACAGGCGTCCTGGCCATCTGCAGAAGCTTTGGTTTTGGACTCTGCTGAGAGTGATTCTCCAACAGAAACAAATTTGGTCACAGAGAGGAAATTGTCTCTAGCAGGTAGTTTTCCATAGTTCTGGGTGTTTTTATGACAAAAGGCCATGGTGGAAGCCACTGTGAGATGAGACTAGAAACAGCTGCTCTGGAGATGGAGTCTGGACCAGGAAGGAGCCCGGGCTCCATATGAAGCCAGGGCAGCAGAAGTCCAGAGCTCCTGGGGAAATGAACTTCAGGAGCTTTGAATATAAGGGGAGGGTAAGATGATGTAATGAAAGGACTGCTGACATCCTTTTCCAGGGAATGGGGGAATACCTCCGTGCCACTCTATGAGAGTAGGCATGGGTTCATTTTTTACCCCAGATAGAATGATGGGTGGTCTTAGCACAAGCTAACTTGTATCTGAGAAAACAGAAAGTAAGAAACCATCTGTCTTCACAATCTTTTAAATACTGAGTATCAAGTGGGTTCTCTGATGAGTACCAGCAATGCAGCTCTGCACTACTCCACGTACTGGATTTTGAGACTTAATTTTACTTGAAATGACTACTTTTAAGGTCTAAGGGAATTTTGGATTTTTGCTTTTGTTGTTGTCACTGTTGGTTTTTTTTTTTTGCTTAAATGCAGATAGTCAATTACACTTTTTAGTTCATGCAACACTATCTTTTTAGGTACCAGGACAGGTTTTTTTTTTTTTTTCTTTTTTTCTTTTCCCCTATAACTTCCCTTTTTATCTGCTGTCACCACTCCCATTTTCTTTCCTCCCCCTGGCCATCTGTGCAAATATATTTGGTATTTATCTCCAGTTGTGAATTTGTCTTTCTTTTATGTATGGAGGAGTGAGGCATTCCCTGGCTACTTTGTCTAAAATCGCATTCTACCTCCCACCCTCAATACATTTTCTGACTCTTTCCTAATTTTTTCCTCTTGGCATGAGTCCACATCAAACCTGTGTATGTTCTGCTTGCTTATGTATCTTTTACATTTTTTACCTTCTCCAATCAATATGTGTTTCATGAGCAAAATAATTTCTGTCTATTTTGTTCATTGCTGCAGCCCTCACTTCTGACATAGCACTGGCACATTCATTAAATATTTGTGAAATGAGTGAACAAATGAATACATGAAATAGTGCCGGGAATGGCTATTATTCTGTCTTTGCTTGTGTTTGGTCAATGTGGGATGTGTGGAACTGGCTATGTGGAAGTCTACAGTATTCTATTAACATCTGAACTCTTAAAAGGTGCAGGAAAGAGGTATTATTGAATTCATTCACCTTTAGACACTGGGAGGCAGCTGCATCCAGTCCGGGAATCTGAGTAAGACTGGAACTTCAGGAAGAATAGATAAAGAATGATATTGTTAAGATAACCTAAAACAGAAAGGATAGAGGATCTTCAAGCTTTATTTCTTCTTTGAGGATTTGATAGTAGAAAGGTATGTACTTGCAAATTTGGAGGTATTTTGTGTTGAAAATATTGTATTAAATGAGTATCATTAAGCTGTCATACGAAGTCACTGCTTAAACACCATAGCATTATATGTTGGGCAGAGTGAATGTGCAAAATAGTACAAGCAACATATTTTGGGCCTTGAGTACAAGAGAGCTTGAAAATTAATTTAATATTATTCTGTCGTATTTAGCCTTGGCAGAGAGCGTAAAAGATAAAACTGTCCACCAGTGGTTCCACAAAGAAAGACAAAGGAACAATGCTTGGAATTAGGAGACAAAATTCATGAGTAAAGATAGGCTACCCATATAAATGCTGTGCTAGCCTTCTGAGGAGGACGATCACATGTCTGTCAGGCATAGAGTTAATTGCTAAGACCAACAATTTAACAAACAAAACCTGGGAAGTTAAGAAATTATAAAGCAGCATTTACCTTTTTTTCCTGCTGTTTCCATAGAGCAAAGAAATAGTCCACTCTCCAGAAGGTACAGTATCTGAGACTCTTCCATACTCTCTTCTTTTTAAGCTTTTCCTTGTGACAGGGTGACTTATCTTGTTAGTGTGGTTGGAGAGAGGGATAGAGTGTTGAAGTTCATTTCCCTTCCTTGCCCTCTTTGCCTGTCCTCGTGTAACACAGACTTGTTACTCTGCTTACTCGTAGGGAAAACAACCTGAAAATCTGCAGCTTTATGGGCAAAATTCAATTTTGGAAGAGGCACCATAGTAGGAAACAGGTTGTGGTCATGGGTCAAGCAGCATTTTCCAAAATATCCAATAATACTTATCAATAATAAAACTATAGCTTACTCTCCATTCTTTCTTCTAGTTCTCAATAGGTTCTAAACTCTACAAAGAATGAGTGATATTGATTTGGCTTCCCAAAACCCTAGCATATACCAAAATGGATTTTGACCTAATATTATAACCATTCTTTCTCTTACAAATTGGGAGGTGTTTGCAAAGAATGACAGGGCTGTTTGAGAAGGTATTAAAATACTTCATCACTAGACATTAAAACACCACCTATTCAAATATTCTTGAGTGAATACTTCCCCTAGAAAAAGATTTGAGTTAAAATTAATAACAGTTTGTACAGTGGTTAAGAACTTTAGAGTTTACAAGAGGCTTTAAGATGCATCGTTCTGCTTAATATAAGATTATATATATATATTTAGTTTTATATTTATACCCAATTCATTTGAGATGATGTATTATTCTAATTTAGAAGTCAAAATGAGTCATCTTCAAAGTAGACTCTGGAGAGTTTACTTGATTGTATGAAGCAATAAAAATTTTTTAAATTTTTTAAACTGTCAATTAATAGAAGACAGTTATTATTATCAATTGAAGTAATATGACAAGGTTAAATATGCCATCATTACTCAAAACTTTCAGTTATTCTCATGGGGTGTGCGATGTGCTTTGAGATGTTTCTTACAATGAAAAATTAAATTTGGCAGACTGATTCTATTTTTATTTTAATTTCATATCTTTATCAAAAGTAGTCTCTGGCCTAATGTTATGAATAAGATGGGTGATCCAGGAAGGTAATAGGATTTCTGGTACACCAAGAAGTATACTTCTGTTGTTGTTGTTGTTTATTTGCTTGCTTGATTTTGTTATTTTTAAGGATGAGTACTCTGCCTCATATGGCTTTGTGCAGAAGCATTGTGAAATAAATTCAAACCATAAAAACAGTTTTATAATGTGTGATATTGATAAATAGCAAGTCCTACTTTAAATTCTGGCCTCACAACTTACTATCTTTGGACCATTGGAAGTTGCTTAAGCTACTTCCAAGCCTTGGAATCCTTATTGATAAAAATGAGTCCAATAATATCTGTATTTAGATTCTGTATTAAGAATTACATAAAAAGTACCTGGAACAGAGTAAGTGCTCAATAAATGGTACGAATTATACATGCATAACCAGTCACTTTTTTCTGCCTGCTGGGGGATTTCTTAGCAAAACAAATCTTATTTTGATGAATATATTCTAGTCTCTTGATTACAGAGTCAAAATCATTACAACAGAATTATACGCAAAGCACAGACAAGAATAACATGCAGTTAGGTAGCTGGCTTAGAGTACTGTGTCCTTAAAACCAAGGAGAACGCTCACTTGGGGATAGGTTATCTAAATTTTTCAAAAGACTCATCTGGTATAATAATATAGGATCAACTTTCCCCATAACTACACTTGTGCTTACTAGTGCTCTATCCCAGCCCTTCCCTCTGTGGTTCTATTCTGCCCCCCAGCTTCAGTTTAATAGCGGGCAGACTTCAGGCTTGAAGTTTATAGCTGCTGGCAGTTCACCTTGGCCCATCTCACTGGAGGATTCTGGTTGTCCCTTAAACTTGCTTCACTGCTGTTCCATCAGGAGTGAGGGCTCTGAGATCATGCTTCCTATGTAGTACACATCTCTACACGTGGTAAAGAGAGATGTCAAGGAATATATGGCATTTTGGCTGTGACCTTATTGTCCCAGAGTCTTTAGCAGCCTTCCATGTCTACCTCTGCGATTCACTAGGACTGTGCCAAAATGTGGGAACACTTCTAAAAAGAAATCACCTAAACAGGATGAAGAATACTTTTTGAATAGTTAGAAAAACATGGATTATAGTAATAATGAAGTGGGAGGCTCCCAGTTATAGACATTCTGCATCAGAAAACCCATAGCTAATGATGGACTATTTCACTGAGTAGCAAAGTCACAGTAACCAAAGCAAGAAGATGCAAGTTTATTAAATCCTATACAACAGTAACTCAAAATAATAATTTAAAAAACTACTTGAGCATTAAACACTTCTTGAAAATTTGCTTTCCAAAAGCAGCTGCCCATATTATCAAGTCCTGATACAAACGATAATGGACAAGAATCATTGATAATGTAAATATTAATAATAATCTCCTTATTGATCTTTTTGTTTAAAATATCTATGTAATAATTTATTATGTAAACAACTTTTCACTATTAATAAAAAGTAACAGCAATAGTGCTTTTCCCAGACAAAGCAATTTGCCCTGGAGATTTAAGTAGTTTCTTGGAAATAGCTTATTAAGAGATTTTAAAGTATTTCTAATTTTCCAGTTTTCTAGAATAAGTTGTGAGTTCTTTGGGAGCAGTGACCATATTTATAAAATTATGACATAATTTCCAATTAATGACAGAGGCAACTTACCTGGCTAGTTGGTTAGCTGATAGGATGGATAGATGCATGGAGGAAGAGATGGAAGGGAGCATGGTGTAGGGGCTAGAAGAATACATTTACTGTTAGGCAAATCAGGGTTAGTGTTATGGCTGCTCTATGTCTTACCTGTTCTGGATTTTAATGTTCTCTTATGTTAAATGTATGTAATAAAAGAACTTACACCTACCATTATGAATATAAAATAAGAAAATAGATGTAAAATACTAGTACTGGCACACAGAAAATTTGCAATGAATGTGATCCATTATCTATCTACCGATCATCTATCTTTCCGTCTGTCTACCAGTAATCATTATCATCATCCTCTTTCAGATGCTCTTTCCTAATTAAGAGTAACATGGTAAAAATTACTGGATCTAAGCTCCAGTACTAATTTGCTACATGATTATAGTCAAGACACTTAATCCTTCTGGAATTAAGGGTCCCCAATTTTAAAAATAGGACCAATGATAACAGCTCACATTCCACATACTCTCTGTAAACCTCTGTGTCCACTCTTCAGCATAACTGGTAATTGAATGCAGATGAGGTCTACTTACTTCCAGCTCTGATCTGCTCTGTGAGATTTAGCCTTTTTTACATTTAAATCTCTTTTTAATACAGCCATTTAAATGACCCTCTAAAAACTCAAATTTAACATGTTTAAAATGATATATAATCTCCCCAAATCACACCCTATCTCTACATTTTTCTTCTTCGTTCCCTACTTTAAATATAACTCTTCCATTTATCCAGGAAATTAAGACAAAAACCCTCAAGATAGCATATATTTCTCCCTTTCCTTCACTCCACATACCCTATCAGTCATGAAATTATTACTTTTGGAATTTCTACATTTATACTACTGGTACCCAAGACTCTAGTTTAGAATTTAACTCTTTGTGGGTTATTTTAACAGCTTAATATCTCTTTTTCCTAAGTTTAGCTTTGGAATACAAATGCCAAAATGGTTAACTGCAACCACCACCTTCACACTGGATCAAGAAATCATATAGCCTAGCCCTGTTGTTCTATGATGAGACTCTATTTTCCAGGAAGGCCGAGCTTGTGTCCGTTTGCTTAAAATGGTATTTCCAGTGCCAAGCTCAGTGCCCAGAAATACATACTATACATCAGTTAGACAAAGAAGGACAACTGATGCATGAAGCAGACAGATCAAAACACAGGAAATCCCATAAATATGAAAAAAATATCATATGCCAATAACAGTCAAACAGAGAACCAAATTAAGGACTCAATACCCTTCAAAATAACAACAAAGAAAATAAAATACCTAGGAATATATTTAACTAAGGAAGTAAAGGACCTCTATAGGGAGAACTACGAAACACTGAGGAAGGAAATAGCAGAGCACGTAAATAGGTGGAAAACCATACCATGCTCATGGATCGGAAGAATCAACATTGTTAAAATGTCTATACTGCCCAAAGTTATCTACAGATTCAATGCAATCCCTATTAAATTACCAACATCATTTTTCACAGATATAGAAAGAATAATTTTACGCTTTGTATGGAACCAGAGAAGACCCCATTTAGCAAAAGCAATTTTAAGCAACAAAAACAAAATGGGAGGTATTAATTTGCCAGACTTCAAACTATACTACAAAGCTGTGATTATTAAAACTGCTTGGTATTGGCACAAGTGCAGGGACACAGACCAGTGGAACAAAACAGAAAATCCAAATATAAAACCATCCTCATACAGCCATCTAATCTTTGACAAAGCAGACAAAAACATACTCTGGGGAAAAGATTCCTCATTTAATAAATGGTGCTGGGAAAAACTGGATAGTCACATGTAGAAGACTAAAACAGGACCCACAGCTTTCACCTCTCACAAAAATCAAATAACGGTGGATAACAGACTTAAACCTTAGGTGGGAAACTATTAGAATCCTAAAAGAAAATGTAGGAAAGACTCTTACAGACATTGGCCTAGGCAAAGAATTTATGAAGAAGACCCCTAAGGCAATCACAGCAACAACAAAAATAAATAAATGGGACCTGATCAAATTCAAAAGCTTCTGCACAGCCAAAGAAACAGTCATGAGAGTAAACAGACAACCTACAGAATGGGAAAAATTTATCACATACTACACATCAGATAAAGGACTGATAACAAGAATCTATTTAGAACTCAGGAAAATCAGTAAGAAAAAATCGAACAACCCTATCAAAAAGTGGGCAAAGGACATGAATAGAAATTTTTCAAAAGAAGATATAAAAATGGCTAACAAACATATGAAAAAATGTTCAACATCTCTAATCATCAGGGAAATGCAAATCAAAACCACAATGAGATACCACTTAACTCCAGTGAGAATGACCTTTATCAAAAAGTCCCAAAACAATACATGTTGGCGTGGATGCGGAGAGACAGGAACACTCATACACTGCTGGTAGGACTGTAAACTAGTGCAACCCCTATGGAAAACAATATGGAGATACCTTAAACAGATTCAAGTAGACCTACCATTCCATCCAGCAATCCCATTATTGGGCATCTACCCAGAAGAACAAAAGTCATTCTATAAAAAGGACACCTGCACCTGAATGTTTATAGCAGCACAATTCACAATTGCAAAGATGTGGAAACAACCCAAATGCCCATCAATTCACGAATGGATTAGTAAATTGTGGTATATGTATACCATGGAGTATTACTGAGCTATAAGAAATAACAGTGATACGACATCTCTTTGGTTCTCCTGGAGAGAGTTGGAACCCATCATATTAAGTGAAGTATCCCAAGAATGGAAAAACAAGCATCACATGTACTCACCAGAAAATTGGTTTCCCTGATCATCACCTAAATGCACATTGGGGAATGATACCAATTGGATATCAGACTGAGACAGGGGGTAGGGGGAGAGGATGGGTGTAAGCCTACATGATGAGTGCGTTGCGCACTGTCTGGGGAATGGTCATGTTTGAAGGTGCTGACTCAGGGAGGTGGGGGGTGGGGGGAGGGGATGGAGGTATGACTACATGGTGAGTGCCAGGCGCACTGTCTGGGGAATGGACACGCTTGAGGCTCTGACTCAGGGGGATGGGCGGGACATGGGCAATATATATAATCTGAGCTTTTGTACCCCCATAATAAGCTGAAATAAAAAAAAAAAACCTATCATATCAGAAGAAGGATGGCTGGGCCTGAAGAGACCTCATGATCTGAATATGTTTGCAGGAGAATCTTTCCATGTAACACTTAGGACATACACCTTACTAAAGAAGGATTTATAATATTATTACAGTCTGGACACACCAAACCATGGGTCTACTGTGAGAAAGAACTGTCCCTTTTTCTTCTTCGTCCTTGGTAGAAAGCAAAATGTTGGATACAGGCTAAATGTTCAGCAAAATTTGTTGTACTATATAGAAATTATGAGTTACATTTTTAAACAGAAAGTACACTGTAACTCTAACTTATCTGAAACACCATGATAAAATTTTCTTTGGGCATTCAACATTTCAAATTGGTAATTTATTTGTCATGCAAATCAGAAAATGCATATTGTTTCAATGGTACACTTTAAAAAGTCAAATCACCAAGGTAACTTGAAGGAATATGATAATCAGTAGAGCCCTGGAACATGATTTCTTTTAGCACCTTCAAAAAAGTCAGGGACTAGAATATGTCATATCAGGTGAGGAGATTAGATATAAACACACACAAAAAGCATAAGTCATTTTGTGTATTTAGGCAAGGTAAAAGAAAATAAAACATAAAAACATATTTTTAGAGTTGACATTTTGTTTTGAAATAAAAGTATTCCTCATATAACATGACAAATCACTGTACATTCCTAATCTATGTCTATGATTGTGCACAAAGTTAAACAAAAAAGAATGAATTTCTAAAACTTCTTGTTTTAAATGTATTATTTTTGCAAGTAGTTAAAAGAGACTAAGCAATTCACACTAAAGGACATCACTGCAGAGGCTGGGACGTTGCACTCTGCAGCGCTCACAATGACGCTGGGATTTTGTTTCTACCATTTCCTTTTGCTACCAAAAAACTGGAGCAGTGAGAGCCACATACTTGGGCTACAGCCTGGGAAATAAAGAACAGGCATATAATTTGGAAACCTTGCCTAAAACTAAATAAACTGACTAAATAAACCAAAATCTCCATCATTGCTGAAACTATGAAACTGTGTGCCCCTTGTTTTTCAGTCTGGAGGCTGATTCATGC
This sequence comes from Lemur catta, assembly GCF_020740605.2. Classification (NCBI taxonomy): domain Eukaryota; kingdom Metazoa; phylum Chordata; class Mammalia; order Primates; family Lemuridae; genus Lemur; species Lemur catta. The sequence goes on from NC_059131.1 coordinate 83,507,442, forward strand.
AGCACCAAACAGAAAGTGTAAAGGAAGTGGAGTTTTTTAAACATAGCTTCTCATGTGCATGGGAGACACTGAATTCTATAAGAAACCCCAATAGGGTCAGGCACTCCTATGAGTTCCAGCATCTCTAGGAACAATGTAGAACACAGAATATATGTTCCTATAAAGAGATTAAGATGATCACAAATTCTCTTGTGTTGCCATTTCATTGAGACCAACAATGATGACAAATAAAAATAAAATCTACTGAGTGGAGTCTAGTTCCCCACTGGACCTGACCCTTGTGTGGTCTCTCATGTCCTGCCAGATCATGGATAGTATAAGAAATAAAAGACATCCCACAGGCCCTGTAAGATATAAAACAAGATTCATGGCCACCCAGATAAACATCAAGGGACTCCAAAGGGAAATAATCAATAGTATATTTTCATGAGTTCAAAATAAACCTGACGATTAAAGTGTAAATGTGAAATACAATATTAACTAGACCATATCCACTATCTGGGGGATGGACACGCTTATAGCTCTGACTTGAGTGAGACAAAAGCAATATATGTAACCTAAATATTTGTACCACTGTAATATTCTGAAATTACAAAAAAAAATCTAAAGGAATAAATGAGAAACAAATTCATTAACTGAATTACTCAACAAGTAGCAAATGTTTGTTGAATACCTAGTGTGAACGTGGTACTGCCCTAGACACTAGTGATATGGAAATGAACCAACCACACAGACAAATCTCTCTCATCATGGAGCTCATGGTCTAAATGAGAGAGACCAACCAGTGAGTCGAATAGAGGATTTACAGGAGAGTGGTATGTGATGAGAAGGGAAATAAAACTAGAAGAGAGAAAAGTACAGTGTTGGCAGGGTGCTTTACCCTTGAGCCATACAGGGAATGGGTTCCAGGGATGAGAGAATACCCTGGCGTCTTGGACTTCTTCTGGAGACTGACTTAGTCTGGAAAAGGATGTAAAGAGATGAGCCATGATGACCCCAAGGTGGAGAGGGGAGGGGGGGCTGTGAATGGGAGGTAGGAGGACTTCTGAAGCCAATATTTTTCCTTACGGTTGTGCTATAGAAGTGAGGGAAAGGGTGTTTTGCTTTTCTTTTCCCTTGAGCATATGAAGGGCTGAGGTACCCTCTTGACCCCTGGCCAAGCCAATTCCTGGTATTCGTCTTGACTCTTTTTAGTGCACTTATGAAATGTGGAGGAGGGGTTCTCATAACTGGACACCTTACTTCGACACCTTACTTCTTTTTGGTCTGTAGCAGGTGAAGGCAGAGAAACCAGCAGGGGGGAGGGGCCCCTCTTTCTCCTAATAGGGGTAGGATGGTGAGGGTCGTTTCCATCTTCAAGAACAGAGGAAAATTATTATTTTTTTTAATTAACAAAAAAAAACTTTGGAAAAAATCCACTTTGAGATGTCTTAAGGAAATAAAAAATTGCATTGATTCATAAAGTCTAACAATGCTATTTTAATATCATACTATAGTTAGATGTGAAAGGTGTCAGAGAAAAATAAATAAAATGAGTTAACAAGACAAATATGGCCATAGAATATTTAAAATAACATTGGAAATTATAAAGAACTGCATTTTCCTCACAAAATTTAAGTGGTGGAATTTAGGGAGGGAAAATAAAAAATTAAAATTAAAATCCCAATAAAGAATAACTTACATTGTTATAAACTGTGAAAAGATCTTTGTCAAAAAAGAATATAGTCAATAAACACAAGGGAAAATTATGTGTGTATATATGTAATGCTTTAGTTGCAGAACAACCTTTGAGGTATGTTTGTTCAGTTCATTTTATGTATGTTCATTTAGAAAATATACCAAATATTTCACAACTGTGATAATGATTGTTGATAATAATATGTCCAATATTCAAACCTCTATAGTCTGACTACAGGGTGAACACTCTCTGCAACCTTACAATAAAGAGAAGAGGATAAAATCTTGCAGAAAAAGTAGCCAAACAACATGAAAGATTGTATCCCTGTGAGTAAGATACAAACAACTTTCAAAAATATTAATGTTTCACCTTAAAAATCATCAAAAAAATCACTATCAAAATGACAAGAGATGTCAATGTTTGCCTATTGGTATGGATATCATAGAATCACTGGACAAGAGTAAAGAAGGAGAAATTCCCTAAGATTGCTGTTAGGAGTGTGAATGGATATGACCTCTCATGAAGTCGATCTGCTGGTGTATCACGTCTCCTTTAGTCCTTGGGGCTGTTGGTAAACATGTCAGTCCTTCCTCTCATCACAGACAAGTGGAAGATTTGCTCTTTTCTTCATGTTTTGAAGTTAGAAGCCATGTGATTTACTTTCACCTACCAAATGTGAATGGAAACGATATATATGGCTGGAAGGTGGGATAATTTATTTTATTATATTTTAATTAAAATTAACTTAAATGTTAATCACGAAATCTTGCTATTTGATCTGGAGCACATTATTGGCCTCTCCGACCCTCTGTTTTCTACTCTATAAAATAACAGAATTAAAATACACTTTACTGTGTTATTATAAGAGTTATTGTGAAGATTGAAATAGTTATGACAGAACTATATATAGCTTATCATAGTGAATAAAACTAGCCACAGCTCAATAAATATTACTTTTGGTTAGGATTAACTTTATCTACCAAAGATAAAAGGGAACACTAAAACTAAACTTAAAGAATAAATTTTTTCTTTTCCTTAAAAAAAATGTGGGAAATAAGCAGCTTAAGGCTGGAGTGGTAACTTCCACCCTCTTCCAGGTTCTGATCCATTATCCTTTTACAGGTTTCCATCCTGAGATTACCATATAATCCAAAATGAAAATTAGAGTTCCTGCTACTATTAATATTTTCACATTCCATGTAGCAAGAAAGTGGAAGGCAGAAACACAAAAGGGCCCTCTTCTCAGGTAAATCAGCTTCCTGTTTACATAGCCTTACTATGAATTCTATACAATATATTTAAATACATCCATTTGGCCCAAACTGAATACTCTCCATGTCTGATGTCTCCCATTCCACGCACAAACTTTCTCAGCCTTCCTAGTGAAAGAAGCTTTTTCAAGTACCTAAGTATGCCAGTACCTTAAAGTGAGCAAATTACCAAAGAAAGGTATTTCTCACTCCCCTCCCTCCTCCAACTGAATGTCCCACTTTCTTTTAAGATGAGTTCTTTGTATTCTCGACACATATCAACATTTTGCCACTTTTCCTACCTGCATATGGGGTGTTGCGTGTATGCGTATGCATGTTTCTGTATATGTACACACACCCACACACAAAATCCCCAGCTCTCACTGAGAATAATGTTCCATCACATCAGTATCTATCCTGTTTTCCTTGAATGTAGCCCTCACACCTAGCTTGAGGATTTGCTGTGAAAGACCTTCCTCCAGAACTGACTTTCCCAAATCGTGCTGATGGAAGTCCTACCCAGTCTACAAATACCTTCTCGAATTTCACAGCCATTTCCATTACTGAGTCTGCTTCTTAAAACAATTTTTTTTCTTTGTGCCCTGAAATAACTTAGTTTAAATTTATCATGTGGACTCCTTCAGAATTGGCATCACTTTACATTGAATTGGGTTCACACCCACATCCGCCACTTGGCGTCCGGTGGTTGGGGACAGGGAGGGTTTGTTCCACATCTCTGCTTTCCCTATGTGATTAGCAAAGTGCTTGCTCTTGAGCTGTTTGTTCACAGCATGATATGTAATTTGGCTTAACTGAAAAGCACAGGCCTCCAAAATTCTCAACATAACTTCATCCAAATATGTGTTTATTTTATTATACCAGTCAATTCAGGGTCGTTAAATAAAATTGTTAAAACAGAATTATGGAGGGAGAAAACTTTCTCACAGTCTAAATTCTACAGTGCTAACATATTTATTTCAATTGATTTTTATAAACAGTTTTAGCATGATTATAATCATACTTTATATACGGTAGTTATCCTGCTGTTTCATTTAATAAGAAAAATACTTATACTATAATTTGTGACATCCTTTTCATGGGCATTCAGTTTAAATGCTGTATAATATTCCATTGAGTACATAGACTATAATTTGTTTAATCATTCCAATTTTGTTGTCCATTTAAGTGGTTTTACATTTGTTTATATTATCAATAACTATGTTAAGTGTTTTTGAGTATAATGATATTTCCGTATTTAGGATTAGAGATCCAGAAATACATTTACGAGGTCTAAGTTTATTAAGCTTTTATTATTCTATTAATATATATATCTCTAAAAGGCTTTTCACAGGGTCCTACCAATTTTCTCACCCACAACATATTTTACATCATCCTTGACAGCGCCAGGGATGATGGTGACGGTGTTTGCTTTTTTTACTGATGCTTGTTTTTTTTTTTTTTTTTTTTTGGAAGAGGGCCCCAGTCTGTGACTGGAGGACAAAAAGGTACAGTCTTGCATGAGGGAATTGGCAAGACCTATGCAGAAGTAAGTTCTCTCTTTAAGTTGTTAGGAATTCAAAGTAGAATTCTAATTTTAGATGGGAAATTTATTTGTCAACAAAAATGTGAGATGTATTGTAGGTCATTGGAATTGAGCAGAGAGCATTATATATATAAGATGGGTGGATTTTAGACACTACCTAGGATACATATGTGGATAGTCTCCCTGCAGCCTTATGGCACAGACAGGACAATTCATTCTAGACGCCAAATGCTCCAAAATCTCCATTTGTGTTTGTGTGTGTGTGTGTGTGTGTGTGTGTGTGTGTGTGTGTCCTAATGATGAGATAATTGAATGATGAGGGAGGAGAAGAGTTGAATGAGCTAAATTTTATAATTATTTTTATAACACTGTATTGAATTATAAAAGACATTTGACAGAATATACTAATTACAAGTTTAGAGCTTAATACTTTTTCACAAAATAAACAACTGTTTGTAGGGAGGTTTAAGTAACACATTCAATTACTTTAACATATATATAATTATTCAGACATAATTTTCCTTTATGTCAGCATCTATAGTTGTGTTTTTAAAATATTTTTCCAATTCATCTAAATTATGAAAATTTTAGTGCAAAGTTATTCATAATATCAGCTTATGGATATGTTTTCATCCTTTAGGCTTGAGAGTGAAGTATAGGTTATTAATTTTAATATTCCTTCTTTTTTAATATATGCTTTAAGACTATGATCTTTCCTCTAAGAACTGCTTTAGGTTGCATCCAAACCATTTTCTGACCTTGATATATCATGTCTTCATTATTTTTCCATTCAAAATATTTTCTAAATTCTGTTTGTTTGTTTGTTTTTGAGACAGGGTCTTGCTCTGTCACCCAGGATGGAGTGCAGTGGTGTAATCATAACTCACTGCAACCTCAAACTCCTAGGATCAAACAATCCTCCTGCCTCAGCCTCCCAAGTAGCTGGGATTACAGGCTCATTCCAGCACACTTTGCTATTTTTTTTTTCTTTTTTGAAAGATAGGGTCTTGTTATGGTGCCAAGACTGGTCTTGAACTCCCAGCCTCAAGTGATCCTCCCTTCTTGGCCTATTGCAATTTTCTGTTGTTAATTCTGGTTTAGTTAAAAATATATTTCTTAATTTCCAAGGAGTTGGGCACTTCCTAGTGTAGAGGTGAGGGAAAATTTATCCATTCCTCCAAAAGTTCACTGAAAGATCAACTTGCAATTAAGGCAGATTAATAAGACAAAGGTTTATTTACCAATAGCATTCATATGCAGAGAATCACATAGTGATTACCCAATACCCCAATGAAATTCAGATATTTTTATACACACCTTTTAGGGGGAGGGGAGAAAATGAAGAGTATAGGTAATTCTGTTTAGGGGCAATATATGGTGGGTAGGGAGGATGAATGGATGAGAGAAACAGATTGTGAATTTATCTATTAATATTTCTAATTTTGTCTACTTTTTTGTTTATATTCATTGATGTGTATTTTTGGCACATATAAATTAGAAATGTTATATGTTCCTTGTGAATTAACCCATTTATTTATATGAAATACACGTTTTATCTGTAGTAATAGTTCTGGCCTTAAGGACTACTCTAACTGAGAGTTGTGCTTTCCTTTAGTTAGTATTTGTATAGTGCATATCTTTGCTTTCAATATTTCAGTATCCTTATTTTTAAGATGTGTTTCTTTATAGCAACATACAACTGATTTTTTTCTATTAACCCAAGTTGATATACAGTATGAAACAAAAAGTTTCTATGGTCAATAAAGTTTGAAAAGTACTTTATTTCAATACCTGTTAGCAAATTTCTAATGCCTATTAGCATATTAAACATGCTAAGAAGTTTTACATTAACAAAATCTATTTAGCTTTGTACAGCTCAATCATTTCACAAATTTTCCTGATGAAAGCTTTGTATTTTTTAACATTTATTACGGTGAATAAACTGCTGTTCCAAATATGATACTCTGATAAAATTTGCACTGTGGCCTTCCTGATTCATTTAACTGTGCCTGCTGTGTGCTTGGATCTCATTAGCCTCTAGTGACACACAGAGGAGCCAGGAGACAAGTTCTAGAACTGGTTCCTTCTATTCCTGACATCCGCTCCATTGCCATTAGCCTGCATTGCTTAGATCCAAGAATACCTGACACAATTATAAACTCACATTGTGACTACTTTTATTTGTTAGAGCAATATTTACTGCTATAACAAATCACCATCACCACCAAGAAAAGTAGTAAATGTGGCAGAAGTTAATATTTGCATGCATATATTACAAAATGAGTATTCTTGATGGCTCTCTTTCAAGTAGATTCAAGGACATAGGGTTCTTCTGTCTTGACGTTCTGCCATCTTTAGCATTTTGTTTCCTGGGTCACCATGGTTATGTGCTTCAAGCAGGCTGGAGAAAAAGAGAGAATGCATATGTACACATGTTAATCACCTTGACCCAAAAATAACACATCATTTTTGTTCCATTTATCATTGGTCGCTAGGATTTGGATAGATGTACCACAGGAAGGAAAAATGCAAATGAAAGAAAATAATCAACAAATTGAATGGCACATTACAGACTTCCAAGAACCATAGCATAAATAGAACTGCAAGTTATTGAGGTAAGGGGATGGGGAAGACTTATGAGATGTAAGAAACGGATGAAGTCAAACAATAGGTAATGAAGAAACAGTGAAGATTTTGAATAAAGTAGTAACATGATCAGAGCTACATTTAAAAAAATTAATTTGACAGCAGTATTTTATCTAAATTGGGGCCAAGAGAGACTGAAGCAAAGAAACATCAGGGTATTTCCTTAGTGTTTCTTAAGTGTCAACTCTGTTCCAGACACTGTGACAGGAACTTTATATCTATCACTTAAAATCCATAACAACTCCAATGGGAAGATATTGTCTTTTTTTTAATAATCACAGTGTTAACAAAGTGAATTGCCCAGAAGCACAAAGCTCAATTACACTGCTAATAATTACATAGTTAAGATCTCATGACCAATGTCCAAAGGAGAGATAATTAAACATCTATTTGCTGTGGTCATATTGAGAATGAAAATATGCGAATATGCTATGAGACAAAGCAGAAATGGAAAAGACGAGGCTTGTCAGAATGGATTAGAATATGGTTTTTCAACCTCCCACCCGATGCTCTTTCTGTTTAACCACACATCCCCTCAGCAACTACTGGGGTCAGTTTCAATCCTACTGCTTTATGATTCTGGAGTTGCACACAGATTTATGGCAGTGGAGTGGCAATTATTCAGAATGCATTTGGCCACTGAGATATTCCTGTGGTCTGCAGGATTATGTTATGCTCATATAAGGAGCAATATACATCAACATGGATGAACCACCAAGACAGGAAAATAAAATTAGATGGAAAAGTGTTCAATGTAATAGCCCAGCTGTCCTATTAAAAAGTCAGTTTTCTTTCTAAGGGGCTTTTATAGTCAGACTTTTTCTCCCTAAGATTTATAAGGCAAAAATTTATTTTTGCTAGAATGTTCAGTAGGCCAAAATCTATTTCTTGCTATTTACTAATAAGGTTTGGTAGTAACACCTGCAGCATCAGATGAAAGTTAAAATTTAAGTCATAAACTATTCATAAAATCCCCAAAAGAGGAAGTATCAAGGAGTGATGTATCTGTCTTAGAAAAATAAACATTTTACTTCCCTCAGTACTGTCTGAATAGAGAGATGCCTAAACCCCAAAGGTTACACCTAGTGGTTGTGCTGATAGTGCTTCGCTGTGCAAATAGCTTTTCTTCTTTCTTCCTTATCTAATCTTTCCAATAAACTTGTGAGATCAGGCACATATAATTTTCCCACTTTGAAGATGAGGAAAATTATGTCTCAGAGGAGATAAAATATTATGCACTACATGTATAATTGATGATGGGGAAGGGTACTAGTTTCTGCTTTATTTCCTCTTAATGAAAGGCTTTGTCATTAAAGTTGCTGTCGTCAGTATCTGGCATCTTGTGTCCTTCAGCGAGTTCTGTGCACTCTGCAATCCTGGTGGTAGTAGAATTCCCTACTTCTAGGAATGTTGGGGCTTTTCTTAAAACTAAGGCATTAGAGTAGTTGTGGATGAGGGGGGAGGGAGTGCAAGGTGAAGGAAGATCCGCATTTTAATCTCTGCTCTACTTTCATGTGACCCTATCCATAATGCAGGAAAATATGGCTTTGGTAGGCTGAACCATGGCTTCCGGAGCTGCCCACGTCCTAATTCCAGGCACCAATGAAGGTTACCTTATATGGCAAAAAATAAAATAAAATAATTAGAGACATGCTTAAGTTAAAAATCTTGAGACAGGGAGGTTATCCTGCATTATCCAGGATTGTCCTTGCTTCTAATTGTAAGTATCCCTGTAAAACATAAATAGGAGATTGTTGAGAGAAGAAGAAGGCAATGTGACCATTGAAACAAGATGTTGTGCTGCTGGCTTTGAAAATGGAGAAAGAGTTCAAGAGCTAAAGGAAGCAAAGAATGCAGAATGGAAGAGAAAAGGGAACACATCTCCTATATCTTAGAAAGAGAGCGTGGTCCTCCTGACACCTTGATTTCAACCCAGTGAGACTGATTTTGGACATCTGACCTCTAGAACTATACAAAAATAAATGCGTATTAGTTTAAGTCACTAAATTTATATTAATTTTTTGCAACAATAGCAAACTAATACAATGGCTTTGCAGAATTTTTGTTGGGATTAAGTGATTTCCTGGAAGTTAATACCCAAAAGAGGGCAGGTGCCAGATCTCAAATTTTAATCTAGTCATAGCTCCCTGAAAGATCTACAAACATAACAGAAACTTAAGGTAATTAAATGTCTTTTATCAACTATATTCTTCCATAAAGTTCTCTTTAATTGTGCACCCCTGAGAACTCACATGTATCATAACAAACCTTAAAAGCTTCTTCTAATCTTTTCTGAGACATCTTAAAAGAAAATCAATCTCATGCTGCCCATTCTACACTTCTTTTCCTTTGATCTATACTGATCCCATTAAACTTTTCAAAGATGTAAGCGTCTTCCAGGGCCTGTAGAACTCCCAAAGAGTTGGAGAGGGCAAATTTCAGCAAGAGGCAGAGAACATTGAACTTCTCTTTTCCTCCTCTACCCTGATCCAGAACATTAGCTTAATTTAATATCTTAACTCTATCCTCAACCTATATCAGATACAACTATCCCAAGAATGGAATGACATAGATAGAGTGAAGGATTGGGCAACACTTAGTACAATGTAGATGTTCCATACATGGCAATACTTGTAACTTCCCTCCCTTATATCTGCTTCCTATAAAACATTCCTTGAGAACCAGATAAATATTGTGAAGCTCAATTAGCTCAAATTAGACTCTCTATCCTCCCCATATTATGCTTTTTCTATGCCAGTGGGACTGACTCTTGATACCCATATCTCCTAAAATATTGCCCTTTTATGAATAGACACATTTCTTGGCATTCCCATGATGATGCATGCCAATCTTGCAATATAATTTGTCAACTGCACTACTCCTACTTCTGGACCCTCTAAAACAGAATGAACCATGCTGTGAGACTTACATCCCACACTCCCCCAACCCCTTGAATTTAAGATCTGACTACTCAATCAATAGAATATGATGGAAAGGCCACCTTCCAGGCCCAGGCCTTCAGTGTAGGCAGCTTCCATTTCCTGCCTTTTGGTATGTCTATCCTCAGAACACAGCTGCCATACTGCGAAGAAGCCACAAGCACAGGTGTTCTGGACAGCAGTTCTAGCTTGACAGCTGCATCAACAACCTGACATGCGAGTGAGTGAGCCATGATATGATTACAGCCTCCAGCCATTGAGTAATCCCTAGCCTCAGACGGCCCAAGCCAGTGATGCAAGGAACACAGAATAGCTGTTCTCTCCAAGCCCTGCCCAAACTGCAAATACATGAGAAAAATAAACGATTATAATTATTTTAAGTCACTATATTTTGGAGTGTTTCTTTACATAGAAATGCAAAATTGGAGCAAAAAATTGTATGAAAAAAGAACAACAATCTGCTAACTTGCTTGCAAAAGGAAGGGCTTTCCTGTGATAATAATTGCTTGCAGGGCTCTCGGAGACAGCTAGGGCATGATTTAACAATCGTGCGTGCAGACAGGGGAAATAATCAAATTGTGTTAAAAGGAATAGCGTTGGAGTCAAAGATGAGGAAGTATATTTCAAAGCAAAAAGAACCTTAAGAAGAGAAACAGAGCCAAGGTTCAGAGCCCAGGGGTTATCAAGTCAAAGTAAGCCAGAAGAATGAAAGAAGGTTAAAATAGGATGGTTGAAGTGTCACTCAATCACAGAATAGAAACAGTTAGCTTTTGCCCATATTTCCTCTTTTACATGTTCCTGGTGCCTTTCATGTTGGCAGGCAGATCACACTGATAAAAAAATCTTACTGAGATAACTTTAATGTTCAAGGTATGCTATAAGGAGCATAACCTAAGAATGTCCATCACGCTAGACTCAACTTTGTGACTTTGCAGGAAACAATTGCTCTTTACAGTCCAACCTACATTTTTCAATAACACAGCAGGGATATTGACCTATAAAAGTGTGCCCCAGAGCAAAATAGATTTACAGTAAAAGGACAAGATGTTGCACTCAGCAAAACAATGGTTACAGTTCCCAGAGTTATGGGCTGGACGAAAGTGCAATGGACTTACAAGAAATATTTTGAATGGACGAGGACTCTGAAGGCAGAGGCAAAATGACTTGTGTTGTTTGTTAGAAGAGCAGGTTCCTGAGACCCATCCTCAAGGGTTCCAATTCTAGACTTACAGTGTGATGCCTGAGATCCACATTTTTAACAAACATCCAGGGTGATTTTGACAGACAGTGATATTTGAGAAACACTAATCTGGATATTGAATTTTTGTGGGTTGTAGGAATTACTGATTCAGTAGGTGACTGTGTTTTTGTATTGACATTTTTTTAGCTCATACCAAAAGTAACAGAAATTCTTTTTCCTGCTTTTCCCTTACCCTCTCTATTGGCAGACACAGACACACACTTCTCAGATCCCTGTTCAAAAAAGAACGTGTTGACAGGTGGTGAGGCTTGTCCTTAGGTGACACTCCCCAGCTGTTACCTCATTCTGTTCTGCCTCAGATTTTAAGTTGAAGTCACACTTTTCTTAACTGAGCAATCTCGCCATACAAGGGCCGAGCCCAACACAACATGCACTTGAAGAGCAGTTTTGCTCCAGAGTTCTCCACTGGTCCATAGCAGCTTCAGTATATCTGCCTCCCAGTCTACACAATCCTGCTCTGTAACCCCACTTATCAGGTGCTACTTCATAATAAATCGTTTATACTCCTAACTCCATTTCAGAATTTGCTTTCCAGAGGACCAAACAGATACATCTTCCCTTCAACTCCCTGAACAATTTAGTCTAAAAGCCATTAGGTAAGGGCAAGCCAGTAGGCATCCACTTGGAAGGACAGCTTGGTGGAGAACACCCAAACTCAAATGAATTGAGGAGGGTGTCTGCATGGGATCAGTTGATATGTGGAATCAGCCCAGCTGGGTGAGGAGGACACACATGCTCGTGGATGGCTCAGCTTAGGATTTCAGATCTTAAGCAAAATAATTAGCTCATCTACATGGAGGGGTGTCCTTGTTGGACACCAAACGTGAGTAGGATAAGGAGTATGTTCATGGTAAGTGAGGAAACCCTCAGAGAATGGAGTAAGAAGGTCCTCTGTATCCATGTGGATGGACACACCAACTCAGGGATATACCCATCCACTCCTCCATGTGAATGCTCTAATTACTCTGTTTGGGTTCTGAAACTCTAAACTGAGCCATTAACAAGCATGTATGCCCTCCCCACCCAGCTGAGCTGATTGTTCAAGACAGCTCATCCTGTGGAGACATCCTCCTCAACTTGCTAAGTTTGGACATCAAGGGCCCAAGCAGAGCAAGAACAGAGCCCTAGCCAAGGCCAGCTGGTGTGGGAATCCAGAGCTGAAGAGAGTAAAGCGAGCGTCCCCATAGCATGCAGTCTAGCTGGGAGGGAGGCTTCCTGCAAGTAGTCAGCCTTGAGCAGAGTGGAAGAAGCTGAGCATGTGAAATGAAGTGTCCGTGCAGGCAAGGCAGTAGCAGCAGCAAAGAGAGATTCATCGTCAAGAGAGAAATTAATCAAATAAATAAACATATTAGGAAAAGAGGAGGCTTCCTTGTCAGAGAAGAGAGTTATACATGTGGAAAGAAAGAAAAGTAGAATAAACCCTGTGACACTGGATAGGAATCAAGGAATTGAAAATACTGTATTAATTCATGGATTTATGGATTTCAATAATAGAGATAAATACCAGTGTATTTGCAAATCTGTCTTTCTTTGTGTATGTGTAGACATCTCCAGAATCTATATAGGCATCTACCTATGTCAGAGACACACCATACACACACACACACACACACACACACACACACATGCACGCACAGAGACATGCATCTACTTACCTATATAAAGACACGGCGATAAGGATAGAGATAGATATGTGCACATGTATTTTAGCTGTATCTTCTGAGAGGGCCACAGGGATAACTATAATCTTACATGTTCTTCTGGAACTGCAGTCCCCAACCCGTGGGCTGCTGCCCAGTACCTTGTCCATGGCCTGTTAGAAAAACAGGGCCATGTATCACCACCTGACCTCTGCCTCCCCTCATGCTGCTGCTGCTCCCTAACTCCGTAGAAAAATTGTCTTCCATGAAACCAATCTCTGGTGCCAAAAAGGTTGGCAACTCTGTTCTAGAATGTTGCTACTCTCCCTTTTCAAAACGTGGCATCTGTTTCTACCCTCTTTGAAATTGGGCAGGCCTTTATGATTGCTCAACAAATAGAATGTCTGACTTTCCACTTGGTTTTCTGTTGTCTGGGACTCCTTGCCCTGAGAACCCAGATACCACATTGTGAGGAAGCCCAGTCATCATGGATAGGTCACTTGTAGCATTCCTGGATTGACAGCTCCAGCAAATGTCTCATTCCACAGCCACCATGAACCACTCTACATGTAAGTAAATGAAACTTCAGGTGATTTCAAGCCTGCTAAATTGATACCCAGTAGAACAAAGGCAAGCTATGCCTGCCAAGCTCTGCCTGGATTGCAGATTTGTGAGCAAAATAAATGTGATTTTTTTTAAGCCACTAACTTGTGGGATGGTTTATTGTGGAAAACTAAATAACTGAAACTATTGTCAAGAGTTCTGTTTTGGCTGTTTTTTCTTTGAGATGGTCATTAGATATGCAACACAAAGGTATAGGGGGATGGTAATGGCTTTAAGTGAGGTTAGAAGGTGAAGAGAAGATCTTGGGGACATATTAAATATTTGTTGAGTCAATGTCAAAGCAATGAAATTATTGCAATAGCATTTTCAAAACATTCCTTTTAGCTGCAAAAGAGAGAATGAATTAGAAATGACAGAATAGAAGAAGTGGGGAGCCTATTTAGAAGACTATTGAAGTAATCTAGTCAAGAGATGACTATGGCTTAATCCTGAGTTTGGAAATACATGAAAATAGGTCGGAAAGGATTTGAGGGCTATTTGTGAGATACGATAACCAGGATCATAACTGGCCATCTTGTTCATTCTCCATTTCATATACAGGTGCATGCTGCTCACCCATAATTCTATATTTTGAAATCTATTGACCTATGGACAAAAAATTCACTTTTAGCATATTATTATAATACACTTTAAAATGGCATGATTGTCAGTACTAGGATCATAGATATTAACTGGCACTAATCATCTTTGGCCTAATAGAAAAACTAGCACAATAAATATCCAAAAATTCAATTAGATTTTCTTTTTAGCCCTTAACTTCTCTGAGTCCTAATTTCTACAAATGTGAAATAGAAAAACATCATTTGCCTTACAGGCAAAGATTAAATAAACTATACATACCACCTAAGATGGTGCCTGGAACAGTCAGTTCTTAATTACTTGTTAACTGGATCTGAATTTTAGGAGCTCTGAGTGTATGTCAGAACATATGATTGAAAGGTACAGATATTGGTTTAGTATTTTTATCTGATGTTATTACCACTGCTGCTCTGCTAACCTTCCAATCAATAGCCCATTAGGCCCTTGGTAGGACTGAAGCAGGTTGATTGACCAGATGTCACTGGGAAGCTTGAGACCATCAAAGGATGAGGATAGAGCTAGAGCTTCTGTTAGCAGAATAGAGACAGACTCTATTTTCTTAATCCTTTCCTCAGGCACTAAATGATTTTATTTCAAGACTGAGATTTGGGCTGTTCATTTAGTGTGTCCCTCCCACACATTCTGGCCCATCAGACAAACAAAAAAAGCTAATCCAACAACTCATTGACTGTCTTAGGCCTAGACCCTCCTAAAAATCCTCACCTGGTCACTTTGTGTGCATGGTGACCCTTACGGAAAAACTGCAGTATATGCAAGAAATATACATATATATTCTACTCAATGGAGGACAAACAAGAATGAACCACCCACCTATCATTTTAAACCCTAAAATCAGATTTTGAAAATGTGGGCCAAAGACAACTATTTCTCTCTTCCTTACTATGCTGAAAACTTCGCCATAAATCACAACACTGGAAACATACTTGTGAACTTAACGAGGAGAGGAATGACGGTAAATTGGCCTTTTCCTCTAAGGCAGGTGAAAGGTTGAACAATTTTATCTCAAGGAAATAAAAAAATAAGTGTCCAATCCATAACTCTCTTGTGAAGGTTGGCAAAAACTTGCAAAGTGTCATTTGCTAGATTATTTCTGGGTTATTAATTTATTTAATCCTTTACTCATTTATTTCTTTCCAGGCTCTTTACTAGAGATGATAGATATAAAATAGAAATCACTGCATTTCTATTATAGGTGAGGTGGTATTCTTAGTTGGGGGTGAGGGTAGGATATAAATATACATATCAATATCTTATACAACTAGATAAATGTTAACAACTAAAGTAGTTCAAAACACTCTGAATAGAGAATTTAAAGAAAAGAAAGGAGTTAGTAATTATGTGTTAGAGTCTTGAGAAAGCTTTTCATTGGATATGATACTCAACCTGGTCAACCAGGATGACTAGTATAATATTTTCTCTCCAGAAAGAGATGCATGTGGTTCCTTCCTCATGCAGAGAGTGTTTCTGCAAGGTTACAGAGGCAGGTTGCCCTGCTTAAAATCCTGGTTATGTTAGCTATGTTGACTTGGGGAAAGGCCCTGGGCCTTGGTCTCAGGGTCTCAGCAGTACTTAGTAGGACCAAAACTTTATATTGGGATAAAACTAATAAGAATAGCTCTTGCTCTCACTTCTTCATGATCGCTCTCAGGAGAGATACGATTTCGGTTTTAATTTATGCTCTTTATTTTTTGAAAGGGCAGGATCTTATTTCATAGCAACTCTGCAGCATATATTTTGCCATTCAGATCCATATTAGAACCTCTTACAAAACACCCACAAAAAAAGGTATCATTCGTCTTTCTTACAATCCTCCCAGGGGACAGAACACAAAAAGCATTTCACTTGTCAATACTGTTTACTACGTGGTGGAGTAAATGTAAATTTGATGTTTTCCCAGGCAGCTGCTGATGGCTTTTCGTGGACAATGACATATCCCTGGACTCTTTGACATTTCATTTTGTGCTCCTGGGGCTGTCAGCTCTTTTCTGTAACTGCATGTCAAAATAACAAGATCTTGCCTGTTTATTTAGAGCAACCTGCTTAATAACTGACAGTCTAATCCTGCCACAGCCTTTGAGTCGTGCGAGCTGGCTTTCACAGTGAGATTGGGATATTTTGTCCCTAGAACATAAGGTGCACACTTAAAATATCCTCAAGAGTGCTGACCTAGAATGACAACGCGAGAGGTGGGGGTTCTTTGTGAAATCACGACGTTGGTATTCTTAGAGTTCCACAGATAGAAATAATGAGCATCAAATCTTTACGTGTGAATAGAGCCACAGTGAGAGTAGAACACACCCAGGAAATATTTGATGGGCAAAAATAACTTTTTCCTAATTCATTCACCTAAAAATATTGTTGAATGATAAAGGTATATACTGTTCTAACATAAAGTTTTCTCCTTGGAAGGTAGCTGGGGCTAGCAATTATGGTGAAGAACTAGGTCTTTGAAATCACATAGATTTGAGCTCCTTCTCTACCTCTTATTCAGCTATGTGACCTTGGGCTAGTTACCTAACATCTCTGAGCCACAGTTTCTGTTACGTAAAATGTGAATAGCTCTCTCCTTCCCATACTATTTGAGAATAATAGCTGAGAATGAGGTATACAAAATACTTAGCAAAATGCTGGCACAGACCAGGTACACATTTTGATTTGTCGGTTTGTTTTTTCTGGTAGAGAGCATCCTCACCATCACCAGCATCGTGCTGACTGGCATTCTGTTCCTCCTCCCAACCCCATTACTCAGGTCTAAACAGTCCTCTAGGATTTGGCGTCCAGCCCTCACATCCTACCGCTCTACCTCTGTCGTTATCTTCTAGCAACACTTGCTTTCCTTCTGGCCAAGCACATTCTTGCCTCCAGCTTTTTCACTAGCTGCTGCCAAGGCCTGAGATTCCCTCCCTCAGGTTTTTGCAGAGCTGTTTTTTCATCATTCAGGTTTTGGTTTATAGACCAACATCTCTGCAAGGCCTCCTCTGACCATCCAGTCTCTCTTAATCATATCCCTGTTTTTTATTGTATCCAAATCTTCACCCTAATTAATGTGTTTCTTGGTTGTTTACCCATCCTCATGCTATCTCCATAATAACATTGATTTTTTCTGATATTTCACTTAGTCTTACCCACTTTTAAAAGTGACCCAAGGTAGAAATTTAAAAAAAAAAATTTTTTTTAATGTTTTAAAAAATTAAATGGATGATATAATCAGTCAATCAATCAATCAATCAATCAATTAATGAAAGGTTTACTTCAGGCTAAACTTCAGAAAGATGACACTTGTGTACTATATAGGCTTTGGAATCAGATGCATTTTGATTCAAATTTAGCTACACACTAATGGAGAGATTTTGGACTAATTTCTTAATCATTAAAGCTTTAGTGTTTCCATTTGTAAAATTGAAGATTTTATAAATCATCACATAATTTTTTGATGAATAGATGAAAAAAAGCCGGGCGCGGTGGCTCACGCCTGTAATCCTAGCCCTCTGGGAGGCCGAGGCGGGTGTATCACTCGAGGTCAGGAGTTCGAGACCAGCCTGAGCGAGACCCCGTCTCTACTAAAAATGGAAAGAAATTATCTGGCCAACTAAAAATATATATAGAAAAAATTAGCCGGGCATGGTGGCGCATGCCTGTAGTCCCAGCTACTCGGGAGGCTGAGGCAGGAGGATTGCTTAAGCCCAGGAGTCTGAGGTTGCTGTGAGCTAGGCTGACGCCACGGCACTCGCTCTAGCCCGGGCAACAAAGTGAGACTCTGTCTCAAAAAAAAAAAAGAAAAAGATGAAAAAACGCAAGCAAAGCACTTAACAGATGTCCAGGAATATAGAAAGTGTCTGTTATTGAAGACTGTGAAAATTGAATGCCAGCTAACACCACATTCAGCCCAATATAAGCAGCTTGCCCTTGATCCATGACATTTATTTGTATCTTTGTATATTATACTTATGTGCTTTTAGGAAACTTTGGTTTTGGAGCTCAGTTACTCAGCATTTTAAGTTCCAGTTATTTTTATATTTTTAATAGAGCTATACTTCACTCTTTTAAAGTTGTGATATTCATCTGTTTAAATTGGACAATTCAGTGTTTTTATTATATTCACAACATTGTGCAACTATCCCCACTACATAAGTCCAGAGCATTTTTATAACCTCAAAAAGACACTCCACACCCATTAGCAATCACAGTCCATTCTCCTCTTCCCACACTCCATGTTGACCACTAATCTACATTCTGCATCCATGGATTTACCTACTGTAGGCATTTCATGTAAATTGAATCATGGTATGTGGCATTATGTGTTTTTCTTTCACTAGTATTAATATTTTCAAGTTTCACCTATATTGCACCATGAATCAGTACTTCATTTATTTTTATTGCCAAATAATATTCCATTTTGTACATACTCTGCTTTTCCATTCATCAGTTGTTAGACATTTGGATTGTTTTCACATCTTAACTATTAGTATTATGAATAATACTGCCATGAACACTAATATACATTTTTGTGTGTAGACATGCATTTTTACTTATACTGGGTATCTGAAATGAGTGGTCATATGGTAACTTTACATTTAATATCCTGAAGAACTACAAAACTGTTTTTCAAAGTGTTTGCACTACTTGACATCCCAACCAGCAGTGGGTGAGTTCCAATTTCTCTACATTTTCTCCAAGATGTGTTATTGTCTTTTTATTATAGTCATCCTTGTGGGTGTGAAATAGTATCTCATGGTGGTTTTGATTTGAATTTCTAATAACTAATGATGCTGAGCACATTTCCATGCACTTGTTGGCAATTTTCTTATCTTCTTGGGAGAAATGTCTATTTAAATCCTTAACCATCATTTAATCAAATAATTTGTCTTTTTATTATTGAATTGTAAGAATTTTGCCTATTCTGGGTAAAAATTCCTCATCAGGTGTATAATTTGCAATTATATTCTCCCATTCTGTGTTATTTTCAGAACAAAAATTCTTATGAAGTTCAACTTAAGTATTTTTTTTCTTTTGTCACTTGTGTTTTTGATGTTTATGTTAGAAACCATTGCCTAAACCAAAGTTACATGATTTTTATGTTGTGCTAGATAGGGGTAGAAAATATATATATATATATTATGTGGGTATTCAGTTGTCCTGGTACCATTTGCTAAAAAAATTACTCTTTTCCCATTGCATTGTCTTGGCACCCTGGATGAGGATCACTTGACCATAGATTTGTGGGCTTATTTTATAGAGTCTTAACTGTATTCCACTAATCTATATGTCTAACCTTATGCCAGTACTACATCATCTTGATGACTGTAGCTTTATAGTAAGGTTTATTAATAAAATCAAGAAATGTGAGCCACCCAACTTTGTTCTTTTTCAAGTTTGTCTTGGCCATTCTTGTCCCTAGCATTTGCACATAAATTTTAAGATCAGCTTGTCAACTTCAGCAAAAAAAAAAAAAAAAGGAATCTTGGATTTTGATAGGGATTATGTTGAAAATGTAAGTTTATTTAGTGAATGTTGCCATTATTATAACATTGAGTCCTCCTGTCCAAGAACATGGGATGTCTTTGCATTGATTTAGGTCATTAATGTCTCTCAACAATGTTTGTGAATTTTAGTGTAAGTCTTGAACTTCTTTTGTTAAGTTTATTACTAAATATTTTATTATTTTGATGCTATTTTAAATAGAAATGAATTAATTTGCAGATTTTTCATTGCTGGTGCAGAAAAATACAACTGATTTTTATGCATTGATCTTGAATCTTGCAAACTTGCCAGTTCATGAGCTCTATTGGATATTTTGGTGTATTTATTGGGATTTTCTATTTGCAAGCTCATGTCATAGTCAAATAGAGATAGTTTTACTTTTTTACTCATCTTGTGATCTGGATGCCATTCATTCCTTTCTTTTCTTTTTCTTTTCTTTCTTTTTTTTTTTTTTTGCATAAATGCCAAGGGTGGATTCTCCAGTAGCATTGAGTACAAGTGGTGAGACTAAAAATTCTTGTCTTGTTTATGGTTTTAGGAAGAAGGATTTTAGTCTTTCACAATTGAGTATGATGCTAGCTGTGGAATTTTGGTAAGCAAGCTTTATTAGGTTCAGGTAATCCCCAGCTACCATAAAATGGTGTAGGATTTTGTCAGATGTTTTTTCGGTGTCTATGGGCTTATTATGGCTTTTGTTTTTCATTATTTTCCCAATATGGCACATTATATTGATTGGGTTTTGTATGTTGAACCAATCTGTTTTTCTGGGATAAATTCCATTTGGTCCACTTTGTCACACCTGGTGTGATCTTTTTAATATGTTGCTGGACTTGGTTTGTCAATATTTGGGTGAAGTTTTTTTGTGATTATATTCACAAGTGATATTGTTGTGTAGTGATTTTTTCTATTGCAACGTATTTAGTTTTGTGTAAAGACAATTCTGGCCTCATAAAATAAATTCAGAATTTCTTGCTTCCATTTTACTTTTGGAAGAGTTTGTGAAAGATTGGTATTAATTTTAAAAACAGTATTGGGTAGAATTCACCAGTAAAGATATCTAGTTCTGAGTTGTACTTTTTAGGATGGTTTTTGATTATTAATTCAATCTTTATACTTGTTTTCGTTCATTCATATATTCTGTTTCACGTCAGTTTTGGTAGTTTGGGTCTTTATGTGAATTTGTCATTTTTATCTAATTTAGTGAATTATTTGGCATATACTTGTTGATAATATTTCTTATAATTCTTTTTTCTTAATGTAAGGCTGACAGTATTGTTCTTTCTTTCATCCTGAGTTTAGCAATTTTAGTATCTTGTATTCTTTTCTTGTTCATCTTAGCAAAGATATGTCAATTTTGTTAATATTTTTTCAAAAGTCCAATTTTGGTTTCATTGATTTTTCCTATTGTCTTTCCACCCCATCTCATTTATTTTCTCTCAAATCTTTATTATTTATTTATAATTGATTGATTTAGGTTTATGTTGATTTTCTTTTTCTAGTCCTTTAAAAAGGGTGGAAGGTTAGATTATTGATTTGAGATCTTTCTTCTTTTTTAATGTAGGCATTTGCTGCCATGCATTTTTCTTTAAGCATTGCTTTAGCTGCATGCCACAAGTCTTGGTATACTCTGCTTTTGCTTTTTCCTTCATTTTGAAGTATTTTCTAATTTTTCTTGGGACTTTTCTTTGACCCATTGATTATTTATAAGGATGAGACTTAATTTCCGCATATTTATTAATAAAAATTTTTCACCTTTCTGTTAATTTATTCTTGATTTCTTTCCATTGCTGTAGGATAACTTACTTTGCATAATTAATCCTTTAAATTTATTGGGATTTGCATTATGGTTTAATTTATTGTCAATTTAGAGGAACGTTCCATGTGCCCTTGAGAAGAATCCCCTGTATCCTCCTCTTGATGGATGAATTATTTGATAGCTGTCTGCTAGGTCTAGTTGGCTTATAGAGTTGTTCAAGTATTCCATTTTATTGCTGATCTTATGCCTAGTTGTCCCATTCATAATTTAAAATTGGGTCTTAAAATCTCTAACTACTACTGTTGCATTTTCTATTTCTCCTTTCAAATACATTAGTTTTGCTTCATTTATTTTGGAACTCTGTTTTTAGGTACATTTATAACTTCTTGTTTGATTGACCATTTTATTATTATAGAATATCATTTTTTGTCTTTAGTATTATTTTTGTTGTCTCAAAGTATGTTTCATTTAATATTTCTATAGCTACTTCCAGTCTCTTTTTGTTATTTTTTGTTTGCTTGGTATATAATTTCCCATACTTTTTCTTTAAACCTATTTGTATCATTGAATTTAAAGTATGTATTTTATATGCAATATATATTTTTTTCATTATGGCAATTTCTGCCTTTGAAGTGGATAATTGGAGTATTTGATTCTTTTGCATTTAATGTAATTACTGACATGTTGGGATTAATATCTGCACTTGGGCTATTTGTTTTTACATAGCTATGTCATTTTTGTATTAATAACTCTTCCCCTCATTTTTTTTATCCATTACTGCCTTCTCTTGTATAGATATTTTATAGTGTCACATTTTAGCTCTCTTACCATGTCATTTACTATATTTTTTAGTGATTGTCTCAGTGGTTGCCCTGGGGGTTGTCATTATCGTCTCAACTTATAACAATCCATTTTGGATTAATATCAACTTAATTACGACAGTACACAAAGTTTGTTCCTATCTGACTCTATCCCCACTCCTTTGTGCTACTAATGCCATACAAATTATATCTTTTTGCATTATATGCTCATCAACACAGATTTATGACCATTGCCTTATGCAGTTGTCTTTTAATTCTGATAGGAAAAGAGACACGAACAAAAATGCATTTGTGCTATATTTATCTGTGTTGTTACCGTTAATGGCACTTTTTATTTCTTCTTATAGATTTGAGTTACTGTCTAGTATCATTTTATTTCAGTCTAAATGATTTACCTTAGTATTTCTTATAGGAAAACAATCTCCTAGGTTTGTTTATTTGGGATGTCTTAATTTCTTCTTCATTTTTAAAAGGTAGTTCTGTTGCATTTGGAACTGTTGGTTGATAGTCTTTTATCTTTTCTTTTCTTTTCTTTTCTTTTTTCTTTTTTTCTTTAAGTAGTGTCAGTATGTGATTTTGTGCTTCCTTCTGGACCCCATGACTTATGATACAAGGTCAGCCTTAATCCTATAGAGAACCCTTTGTACATGAGTCACTTCACACTTGCAGCTTTCAATATTTTGTATTTATCTTTGGATTTTAAGTGATTATGAGTATTCAGGTGTGTATTTCTTTGAATCTATTCAACTTTGAGCATGTTATTCTTCTTGGATATGTAAATTATTTTTTTTCTCATGTTTGGGGATTTTTTGACTGTATTTCCCCAAATATCTTTTATGTCCCTTTCTCTATCTCCTTTTCTTCTGGACCTCTTATAGCCACAGGTACATATGCCAGTGTACGTGGGTACTCTTGAATATGTCACAAAGGTCTCTGAGACTTTGTTAATTTTTTCTTTCTTATTTTTTCTTTTTGTTTCTCAGACTGGATAATCTCATTTAATCTTTTTTTTTATTTCAAACTATTAAGGGGGTACAAATGTTTTTGTTACATAGATACCTTGCATAATGCTTAAGTCAGAAAAAAATATTTTTTCATTTATTTATTTCAGGATATTATGGGGTTAGAAACATTTTGGTTACATGTTATGACTCTTAAAGTTTAATTGACCTTTGTATGCTTAGTGACTTTTTTGAACTATTTCTCTAAAGCATCTATTCTTTATTTTTGTGGGCACTGAAGTCTTTGCTCAGTTAGCTTAATGTTCAGCTTATGATTAGGCAGAGATTTCTCTAAATGCCAGGGACCAATATATTCCCTAATCTCTCATTGTGCATTCAGTGGGCACATGGGGGCACGCATTTAACAGGCAGCCACACAGTCGATAATTCTGCGTTAGCCTTAACTTTCTGCTTACACGGCGTCAAGGTAGAGCTCAGAACTTAGGGCTTTCTCCAGTCATTCCTGAATGTGCAGAGAGTCCTATACTTACAGCCCTATATGTACAAGTGGTCTTGTTGATTCTTGGGGAAGTGCCAGAGCTTTTCAAAGCTCTTTACAGACTGTTCATTACCTCCTTTCCTGTTTTTGATTAGCCTATTTGTCCCAGCTATTTTTCACTGTTTCAGGCAGTCCTCATGTTCAACAACTACCTCGGATGGTTTTAGACAGATGCCCCCATGCAAAAAGCTATTTGCAATGAGTGAACTCGTTTTCAGGTCAAATAGAGACAGCCTTGCAAGTGGGGTCTTCCAGGAAACGACCATATGAATCCCATAATATCAATTCTCTAGGAATGGAGGTTTGAAGGAGCTAAAACCCGGTTTTGCCTCCTCCTTTGGCTGTCAGACTGCTGGTTTTCACACTAATTGTAATCTCTGTTTTTTCAAGGATAGTTTGTAGGTGGGAAGAGGTGAATGGAAATAGGAAAAGTTAAAGTGCCACAAAGCTCACTATTTTCACTGAGATCCAGCTGTTTTTCTTGGATGCACTCTCTGAGTTTCTGCAAGCCTTTGGTTAATTTCCAGTGTTCTGAGAAGCTGATTCTGACAACTTCATGCCAGGGTTTTCTTTCATTTTATGGGGGAAAAAATTTTTGGAGGTCCTTATACCACCATTTCCACTGAAGTCCAGCTCCACATAATTTTACACAGTACTTTTATGTACCACAGATTTTAATTAATATCTTTAAAAGATCAAATGTAAAGTAAATACACATAACAAAATATATCTAACATAAAAAGACAATAATTTCCATAATGTGTTAGATTTCTATATCTGATTGCTGAGATGTGGTATGAAAATGTAGAAGTATCTGTCAAAGCTATTTTCTTTTTAAAATACTTCATTAATCTATCACCAACTAATTCATCTCAACATAAAGGAAAGTTAAAAAAAAGTAGCAACCAGAGAATGATCTTTCAACCTGGTGGTTTTTGCCAGTGTATTTGTTCAATTGTACATCCCATAGACATTAACTATGCTAGACATTGAGGATACAATTCCCAGAAAGACATTGAACAACATATACCCCATATTACGATTGAATTGCACTACTTTACTACTAATAAATAGACATATCTACAAATTGCTATTGGAAGTAGAGAAAAGGGTGTGATTAAATCCATCCAGGTTTGCGTGAATGTTCCCATGATGGTAATGCCATTTTAGGTGAAAATTTTAAAATTAAATAGGACTCTGCCAAAACAAACAAGGAGCTTTGTGGGTAGGAGGGGACATTAAATATTTTATCATGAGTTCAGAAGAATCATTGAAAGCACATTTTTGACAAATATTTATTAAATCATTCAAATCAAAGGTCTAGCTTCCAGATAAAGAAAGATACAGAAATAGAGAGTTTGCAAAGACTATATGCATTACTGATTGGCCCTTTTTATGGTAATGTCCCTTCCAATCACTACCAGTATTTCTCATGTATTGTAAGACTAACATCTTGCTTGTCATATGTATATGCACCTTTGTCCTCTATTAGATTATAGCTCCAAACTTTCTATCCTCACAGGATGAGGACATTGCCATGCATGTAGGTGGTGCACACCAGGTGTTCAATGACAGAAAAGAAAACCATGGGACACCTCCGTAATACCCCCCAGCTAATTCTGAAATATATTTTAAAATTATTGAGCTTGAAATGGATTTTGTCTCCATACTTGTGCAACCCTCTCAGCAGCCTCAATTCTATTAATAATTACAGTCAAGATTATTTCAGAAATGATGATCACCAATATCACCTTCAGAGTAAAGGCCAAAATTCATAGTATCTATCCCTGAAATAATTACTTTGAACCCTTTTTTTTGTCAAACATTTCTCCTTAATTTACAATTTACATAGTCCAGATTTCTTAGGGTAATATTCTAAATAAAAAAATTGTATGTATTGAAGATATTGACATTGTTTATTTTTACCCCAAAATTTCAAACTTCCTTCAAATAATGTTTCACTAAATAGTCATTAGCCCTTCATACTCAACAGTAAAACTGGAGGAAAAAAATTAAGTAAAAAATTTTATTTGCCCTGTAATTATTCAGTATAGAAGTCACAAACTAGTTACCAAAGAAGTATTTAGTTTCATCCATATGAAGTGAAAATAATTTTTTTCCATTCTTAAAAATTAGGAGATTGTATTAAAAAATCTAGACATACTACTTTTCTTAAAAAAAAAAAAAACAATTAGAATACCTGTGAAGTGGCAGCAATCTCCTAGGGCTGAGGAACATTTTTCTCTCTCCCATGGCAGAGTCTCACTGTTTTCTTTAGTTTTTCAGACACTAAGGTTATGTCAGCTGAAATTCACATTATGCTAACTCTGTTTTTTAGAAGATTTAAGAGGAAAGTGAAAGGTTTTTGTGCATGTATTTTTATTTAAAGAGGGGAAATTAAATACAGATAATGAGGGCCTCATGTTTCAAGAAAAATGTGAGGAAATGGATTTCTCTTTTGGGAATGAAAGGTATTTTTTACATGCTTAATATGCAAACACAACTTGTCCCCATCCACATATACAAACCAATGTGTCACTCAGAAACAATATGTATTAAGGACTATGACTGGTGGTGCAGTAAGTGCATCAAACACAACTTAATAACCTCAACAAAAAAGTCTAAAATTTAGCTGGGTTTGTTTTTGAATGCACACAGATTAAGCATGGCTGCTACAAATATATTAAGTGGAAAAATGGCTGAAATCAAAATCATTTATTGAAGGCAAATTTATAAAAGTTTATTCTGAGTACAGCAGAAATTATGGGTCCTAAACTGAAATAAGCATTTGTAAGTATAAATTCATCGAGAAATCCACTTGTTCTACATGTTGAGGAAATGGGAGAATATCCACAGGGGACTATCTATTTATTGAAAGACAACATATATGTGACAGAGAAACTCATATATATGGTGCCAATAACAAGCATATATCAAACTGGCTTTCTCTTGGATGTTGAAAAATTGAAGGCAAGCAAGTCTGAATTGGCTTGTAACCTGATAGGTAATGATGTCTTTGTACAAAACAAACAAACCAAGTTTGCAAATTTTGAAAAGACAGCAAATTTTAATCCATCCGTTGCATCATTTACTAATAACTGCCTATGCTAAAGCATTACATATGGACCTTGTTGGGCACACAACAGCGGTGAGCTAGAAATGCTCCCATAGTTTTAGCCATAGACAGCTGAAGCTTTGCTTGATGAATTGGGTATATATTTCATCTGCCATGCACCTAACTGCTGGGCAACTAAGTAATGAAATGTTTTGGGGCAATTTTTAATCTGTTGATAGAAACTTACACTTGCTTATGTTAAGCAAGGAAAAACCCCACCTTTAGCTAACCAATAAAAATCAAATTAACAATTTGGCATTTTTGTTTGACATTACAATCATACAAACTCTTTGGATATTTATCTTCAAGGGCATTTAGAAATAATTATTAATACATAGGTTCATTTTTCACTCTTTTCTAGTGAAATTGAATTTTTTAGAAATTCACTGAAAAAAGAATTATCTGGCACATTTCTTGCACTTAAATCATTTCCTTAAGTCAAATAATAGCCTGATCTGTATACTCCAAATTGCGAAGATGAGTATTGATTTTCAAAAATATTTCTTGACTTTGATTTATAAAAATGAATTAATATTACAATTTGCCTTTGCCAGTTACTAATGATCACAGAATAAAGAATTCCAAAACAAATTATTTGAACTGCAGTGTAACATGGTCAGAAGCAATAAATATAACCACTTGGTATACCACAAACCTAAAATATATCTGTAATTGTTACCCATCTATTAAATAAACCATTGATCACATATCAGTTTTCACAGTCTTTGTGTACTTAGAAACACCTATATTATGTATGAATAGCATTTTTTCATTCCACAGATAAATGAATATGTGTCATTTCCAGATAAAGAATTTCATGCTGAATTTTGTACTGCATATATCAACAAAAAAATGTAAGAACTGACATTGACATCTTGATGCAAAAGAAAATCTGTCAAGCTTTCAGTTTCAAATGAAAGGAGGAATAAACTGCAAAAAAAATGACAACTGAATACTTCCATTTTTAAAACTTGTATTGTTTCAAGGTCTAATTTTAAAAATAATCTAAAATGTCATATTGTGTATATTGTATCATATATCTATGCCACAATTAGGTAAAATAAACAAAGTATAGTTATATCTTTGACACAGATTCCTGACCATCTGTCATGTGTAAAACCCTTTGGCACTGAATTTGAACACCATAATTTTTACATGTGATGTGTATGTCTCAAACAATTGGTATATTGGTAAACCTACAATGAAGACCTATTAAAGAAGTTAATAGAGAAAAACAGCTCTAGGATATTTTGAAGATACTCAAAGAAAGGACCTAGGGTAAAATTCGGGTATGTGTTAGTTTAGGCTGCTATGACAAAGTGACATAGACCTAGTAGCTTACAAACAACAGAAATTTATTTCTCACAGTTCTGGAAGCTGGAAGTCTGAGATCAGGGTGCCAGCATGGTCAGGTTCTAGTGAGGGCATTTTTTCTGGTTGCAGACGGCTGTCCTGTTGGATCTTCACTTGATAGAAAGAGAGCTAGCCATCTCTCTGGCCTTTTATAAGCGCACTAATCCTATTCATGAGGGCTTCACTTTATGGCCTAATCACTTCCCAAATGCCCCTAACAACATCACATTAAGGATCAAATTTCAATACTTAGATTTTTGGGGAACACAAACATTTCTGTAAGAGAGTATCATTGGAAAAGTCTGAATGGCTGAAATTCTAAGACTTCAACATTGAAATCGGTTCTTCACCAAAGCAAAGGATCAATTGACCAGTTTTTACATTTTCAGCAACCTATTAACATGGTAATGACTCTTTGGATTACAGTCACAAAAATCAATCTCACAACGAAACCACTATTGAACATTTTGAAATAACTAGTAAGTCAATATTGCATGGATGGTGAGCAGCTAAGTCTCAGAGCATTAGAAGGGACCTATTGGGAGGCTCACAGGTTGCCAGGAAGAAGAGAACATGGCAGAGTTGCCCCAGGACTGAGAAGGGATGCATGAACAGAATAAATATTGGAGACTTCATCACCGCTACTTTCCATTTGGTAAAAGGAATAAAGATATGCTCACCCATATGCTGCATGCAGGAGGTCTTCCAGGGGAAAGGTTAACAATTTTAGAAGATATTTTTGAGGCTAAGTGAGATGACCATAACCCTGGTAAATGATGAACACCTGGGATAATGTTCCTGCTTTCCTGTAATGCATCCTGTGCCCAGAATCAGCCTTTTCATTCCCTTCAGCCAAGAGGAAACCTCCCAAGTTGTTATAAAACAGATGCATTAACATTAACTGTATCTTGCTAATCAAGTAATATATGATATTAAATTATACTGCTGACTTTTATCCTCCTCTAATGATAATAAAATGACTTGGAGTAATTACATGGGCAATTATCTGTTAACATTTCAATTACAACATTATGAGGTTTGCTTAAATGTCTTCACTGGGGGTACCAAAAGTCAAACTTGCAAGTGGCAGCCCACCACATTAAAAGTGAATGTACTATTGAGAATTTATCCTCAGATCAGTTCATACAAGTGAAAAAACCAAAGATATGGGCCTTCCAGATGACATCCAATTTTAAAGTGAACCAGGGCTTTAGAAGCATCTTTGTGATACTGTGTGACTACAGGTCATTGTTAAAACACTCTGAGAATTGCAGTGTAGTTGACTATCATACCCAGAGGTTAGCACATGGTGGAAACCCTTCAATGAATACAGAACCCCTGTTGGATGAGTATTTCAGATTGCTTCTCTCTCTCTTCTCCTCCTCCCCTGACATTCTTCACTCCTTGCTCCTGCTCCGTTCTGGTGAGGCAGGCTCTAGCCTAGAGTTTCCATGCTTTAATGGGAAAGACTTTAGATCCTTCACCTTTTCCAGCAGAACATCAACAGAGTAGGATCTTTTCTCATATTGTTAATATTGACTATTTTAACATTTTTATCAATCTTTCTCAGTTTTTGCCCCTTTATTCTCTCTTACCCAGACCTCTGGAGACAAGAAGACTAGTGGGAATGAGGAGGAAGATAAAGCGACACTGCACTTGCCAAAATCAGGCTCACAAAGTTTCTATATTCCTCCCTAAACTTTAGCCTCCAAAGTATTCAGATAATAAGGTCTGCCTTGTAATATTTATCAGGACCCTTAAGCATTTGAATAACCTGATGTAGTATGTGAGAGAGCAGGTTTGTCTGAGTATATGGAGGAATAAATTTTAAATTATATAAAAGAAAAATAGGAGACTAAAGTATACTCTTTATTTATTGAATTCTACTATGTACCAGGTTCTCGACAGGAAGTTGTGAAATCTATGTAATTTAAGCTAGATTAAATTTTTCTATTTAATAGTAATAGAATAAGTAGAAGAATTATCTTCTATATTTTAGTAATGCTTTCTGAGAACGCTTACAACACCAAGATGTGAAAAGGTAGAATATGTTCCAGAGCCTCACTCCAGGGTCAAGGCCAGCTCTGTGTAGCAGCTGTGTGACCTTGAGTCAGTGGCTTAACTTCTCTGTACATGAATTTCCTTTGTAAAATGGAAATAATATTATCTGGCTCCAGAGGTTATTCTAAGGAATACAAGAGTCAATGTACATAAAGGTCTTTGCCCAATGACTGGCCCAGTGTAGATACTTTTTATACAGACACACACACACACACACACACACACACATATACATATATAACACCTTATATATGTGTTAATTAAGTTAAATTAACATTTTAGCCCCCACTAGCTTCTTTGATTGCACATAAATTGTACAACAATATGTGGAGGCAGCAGGAGGTCTTTTTTTTCTATTTTACCTTGGTCTGGTTTCATTTGGATTTTAGTTTTCTAAGTGTTGTTGTTCATTTTTTGTTACTATGTTTTGTTTAGGATTCTTAGCAGATGGAGCAGCTGAAACTAAGAAAAAATAAACAAAACCTATCAAAACCATTTTTTTTCTAATGCCTTGCTGGTTTCAAATTAAAACGGTAGTGAAGAAGCAGACGTTATTAACTATTGTATTTATGGAAACATACATTATTATTATTTATATTTCCAATGGAGAAAACCCCTTGGAAACGTTTAATCTGATATTTCAAAATGCATTTGCGGGTAATGGGTTTCTCTTCATTCTTTAGAGATTTCATTTGAAAAGGTAGGAGCCTATAAAATATTTATAAATTAGGACAATTTTTTCTTTTTGAATTCTCTTTCATTAAAAATTTTAAAAATTGTTCAATATTTGTTTCTCAGTTGAAAAGGAGCAGAGTAGGTCACTCCATAGTTTGTTTATGCTGTTTACATGCTCAACTTTCATATTTGCAGGGCACTTACGTCAACTTCAGCTGTGATTTCAACTCTTTTTGGATCTGAGTAAGTCTGTGAGATCCCTGAGGTAGCAAATGCATTTATAAAAGAGCCAATGAGGCTACGAGATTCAATCAAGCCAAGCTATCAAATGTAGTGTTTATAATGATTAAAAAGATAAAATTATATATCCTACACCATTCTGCCTCTACCCCATACAGATAGTGGAGAAGTCAAAATGATGACATCAGATGAGATACTAACCAAGTCTTCCAGGACAAAGATAATTAGTGAAGCAGTCATTCCTTTTCTCTCTTATTTATTTCCCATTTCTATTGTAAACACAATCACATGGAGTCAACAAAAGCTGTCCAGTATGCAGTAAAAATTAGAGTAGTTATGGGCTCAATTAAGCATAGGATGGCAAGTTCAATGTAAACATCACAATCTAAATTTAACTTTCTTTGGAAAAAGGAAATAAACACTGACTTAAAGGGAAAATCAATGATATAATTAAACAAGCTCTCATTATGTTGCTTTGTTAATTACTCTAATACTTTTAAATTATTGTCCGATTTGGTTTGCAATTGCCCTATTTTGGTGTTCTTAGAAAACATGATTTGCTAAAGGTCATTTATATTTACTGACAGACCATATTCAATGCTTTTCATTGTCAAACTACACCTGTTCCCAATAAAGGCCTGAAACCATGTTCAGTTATTGAAAAGCTGTGATTTTCAGGACTGTGATTTCCTCTCAATGACATTTTGTTCAAATAAGAAAATTTGTGTGAAGTGGCTCTGTGCCTATGAGTAATTTGTGCGAAGTTTAAAATGTCAAATATTGGCAATAACCATGGTAATTCCGTAAGTTGAGAAAGTAAAGCAAAATAGGTGTTGACTTTTTACTTCCCAGAGAGAACCTAATACTATTCCAACAATCCCCAATCTTCTGGCTCCCATTTCTTAAATGATACCTATGCCAGCTAGAGTGTATGTCACAAAGGTATGTGACTCTCACAGCACAGGAAGTCTTTTAATCATAGTCAGGATTAAAAATAGGATTTCTATCTATTTTCTTATCTAGTGATTTATTTAAAGGCAAACCCTAGGAGGAAAATGCAAAATTCACTTCTTTTTTAATAACAATGAAACAATATTCTATCCCATTTCCGATACATCTTCAAGTGATTGCCCACAGGACTGAATGTTGTTATAGAAATAGGGTATCTAGGAGTAGCTAGGAGTTGGACATATGAGTTCCAGTGGTAAGTTAGCACATGCCCATGTGAGGAAGACATTCCATATGAAGTCTACAAAACATACCATTTGTGGAAAATTAAAAGATTAATTTATGTTTAAACTGGGGACAAGAAGTCTTAAGTAGGTTAAGTTGGTTGTCTTCAAATATCTGAACAGACAGCACATTATATATATTTGCTTTCTTTGTTGCTCCAGAAGTTCAATATGGGATAGGTATATAGAAATGATAATAAAGATAATTTGTAACAATTAGAACAGTCCAGCAATGAACCTATCTGCCTTGTGAAAGGCTGTGTTTTTATTTCCTGATGTTGTTCATTCCAAGGCTGGAGGGACATTGTGGCCCTTATTCATTAAATGTCCCTTCAGCTAGGGCTGTTATATCCTGGAGCACAGGGAAGATATGATGTGGATGACTGCCATTGTATTCATTTTCATGCTCTCTATCTGTATGAAAAATTTAACACAAATACTTGAAATAAAAAGCAAAAGTCAAGTTAACTACAAATGTAGTAAATCTCTCCTTGTGCTAGAGTATTCCTGTCAGCTATAGAAAGGGATTCCAAATTAGGTCAGAGGTTGAACTAGATGCACAGACCCCAAACTTGTTCCAAGGAAAACAATAGCTCTGTGAAATGTTGCCATACATTTTATAAGACAAAGAAACAAAAAGCATCCTCCTATAGTCAATTCAGATTTGGAAAATAGAATATGTAAAGAAAGGCATAGTCTCTTTATTGCTGAAGTTATGACATCCTTTAACATGAAAAGCAAAATGTGAATCCTTAAAGGGGATTTAGAAATGCAATTTTACCAAATGACCTTTTTAAAAGTTTTTTCTTTTCCTTCTTGCAGAATCCCTTTAACAATTTTTGAGACCAGTTCCATGCAATGAAATTTGGAAAGTAGTGGATGAGTTGTAAAGGTGATATTTTTCATGATATGTGATATATGAAGATATATGCAGTCAGATGGTGACTGAATTAATTTCTCAGGTGAAACAGGGATGAGGTTTTTGAGGAAACCAGAGTGAAGAGAGTTCACCTCCAACAACAGAATATGTTTTTCCCTGGAAGTATGTATAAAAACAGAAATTCACTACAGAATACAAGATTCAAATATCAAGAAGAAAATTAGAAATGTTGTAACTTATGGGAGAGATGACAGACAGAAAATCAAATGAAAGGAATGAAGCCAAGACACTGAACCAAGGACAAGGAACTGGGACACATGTCCAAGAAGAGTTGCACATGTTTGTGTTTTATTGTTATGGGTCAGTTATGATGTATTCCAAGGCTGAAAGTATTGAAAAATCATTGTGGAATAGGCAAATGGTTGGAATCTGAGAGCCCTAATCACAGGCACTGTGATCCCAACCATGTCTGTAAACCATTGAGATGTTCTAGTTCTATATCTCATTAGGGTGAGATGAAAAGCAAGTCTCGGTTCTTGAAAACCTAGGTGGGTGTTTTAGGTCCAGCTCTCCAGAAAACATACTCTGAGATAGAGATCTGTATGCAGGGATTTTACCTGGAAGAACTCTCTATATCAAGCCCTGTGGGGAAATGACAGGCATAGAATTCAGCAGAGAAAAGGGGCTGTGCCCTGGTTCTATTTCCTCTGAGTTGAACAAAGGACTTGGCAAATACCAGAAGCCACCAGGAACTTTGAAGTTGGTTTATCTTTCGGAGTTTCCCTACCTTGAGACAAGGGATCAATTTTTTATACCACTTCCTGACTCGTGGTCAAATGTGGGGTCTCTAGAGTGAGAATGGTGCCATTGGATTGGGAGGCTTTCTTTGGATTTTTTAATTTTTTTTAAATTTTAATTGTGATGGGTACATAATAGTTGTACATATTTTGGAGGTACATGTGATACTTTGATGCAGACATAGTGTGCAATAATCAAATCAGTGTAACTGGGGTATCCATCACCTCAAGAATTTTTTATTTCCTTTGTTTGGAACATTCCAATTCCATGTTTTTAGTTATTTTAAAATATACGATAAATTGTTAACTATGGTAGCCCTATTGTGCTACCAAATACTGGATTGTATTCTATCTAACTGTATTTTGATACCCATTAACCATCTACTTTTTATCCTCCCCTTTACTACCCTTCCCAGCCTCTGACAACCCTCATTCTCTCTATCTTCATGAGTTCATTTATTTTTCAGCTCCCAAATATGAGTGGTAACATACAATATTTGTCTTTCAGTGCCTAGCTTATTTCATTTAACATAATGTCCTCTAGTTCCATCCATGTTGTTGAAAATTACAGGATTTTATTCTTTTTTGTGGCTAAGTAAAACCTTTTTATGTATATATACCATATTTTGTTTATCCATTAATCCATTTATGGACACTTAGGTTAATTCTATATCTTGGCTATTGTGAATAGTGTTTCAATAAACATGGGTGTGCAGGTGTCCCTTTGATATACAGATTTCCTTTTTTTTTGATATATAACCAGATGTGGGATGGCTAGATCATATGGCAGTTCTATTATATTTTTAGTATTTTGAGAAAGCTCCATACTGCTCTCCATAGTAGCTGTACTAATTTACACTCCCACAACATAACATGAGGTTTCTCCTTTCCCCTACTGAAATTATAAAACTACTGGAAGAAAACATTGGGGAAACACTCCAGGACATTGGTCTTGGCAAAGATTTCTTAAGTATGACCTCAAAAGCACAAGCAACCAAAACAAAAGTGGATAAATAGAACTACATTAAGCTAAAAAGCTTCTGTACAATGAAGAAAACAATCAACAAGGTGAAGAAACAACCAACAGAATGGGAGAAAATGTTTGCAAACTACCTGACTAGGAATTAATAGCCAGAATATATAAGGAGCTCAAACAACTCTAAAGAAAAAAAAAATATTCTGATTTAAAATGGGTGAAAAATATGAATAGATATTTGTCTAAAGAAGACACACAAATGGCCAACAGGTATGTGAAAAAATTATAAATATCACTAATCATCAGGGAATATAAGTCAAAACTACAATGAGATATCATCTCGCCCCAGTTAAAATGACTTTCTTTAAAAAGGCAATAACGATATTGTATTAAAGTTTTTCAAGATGTTACTTACCATTGGAAAAACTTCGTAAAGGGTACACATGATCTCTCTGTATTATTTCTTATAATTTCATGTGAATCCACAATTATCTCAAAATAAAAAATTCAATTTGAAAAAAAAATAAAAAAAATAAAAAGGCAATAACGAAAGTGGCTGTCATTCATTGGCTGAAGGCAGTGCTTGGAAATCAACTCAGCTGTGAGCTGTGAGTCATCAACACACCCGGTGGCTAGGGAAATGAGTGCGTCATGCTTGAAGGAAGGTTCACATAGAACCATGTGATAGTTTAGTTTATAAGATGTGCATATATATTTTTTCATAATAAAAAAGAGCTTAAGAGTGCTTGTTGATATCAGAAAACTATTAAGTTTTCATGATGTACTACATTAAGCACTGTGGAAAGCACATTTCCCATGTATAACAATAGGCTTGATGCATAGGAAATTACAAATCACATAGTGGAAAAATAATGGAAGATTGAATTTGAGAAAAACAGAAGATTAAAATTCAAAGCTGTTGGTCCCAGGCTTTTTTGATGTGTCTTTTTAGACAAATCAATCAAATTTGGTAAGCCTCAATTTTCTATCTGAAATTAGGACTAACAACCCTGGTCCAACAAGTATCATTGTTGCAGAATTTTTGCTATGGTTTGAATTTGTCCCCCCTAAAATTCAGGTGTTGTCCATGTGATAGTATTGACAGGTGAGGCCTTTAAAAGGTGATTACACCATGAAGACTCCTTCCACATGAATGGGATTAGGTGCCCCTATAAAAAGGCTTGGCTAAGGCAGTTGGTTCTCTTTCACCTTCTACCATGTGATGACACAGCATTAAAAACCCTCATCAAATGCTGGTGCCTTGATCTTGGACTTGACAGCCTTCAGAATAAGGTATAAATTTCTGTTATTTATAAATTATTCAAACTCAAGTTTTCTGTTATAGCAACACAAAATGGACTAGGACAGTTTGTAAGAAAATTGATGAAAACAATAAAACTAATAATAGGAACATAGCATGTGCCAGTCTTTTCATGCATATTCTTGTTAAAACTCATTTTAACATTGAGGAAATGGAAATTAGAGGTTAAACATAGCATAATGGTTAAGAGTGTGAAACCTTGCATTAGACTCCTGGGTTCAAATTCTGGCTGTGTTCTCTAGTTGTATGACCTTAGTAAATTATGCATTCTCTCTGTGCCCAATTTTCTACCTCTGCAGAATGGAAATTGTAATGCCATCTACTTGAATTGTTATGAGTATTAAGGAAGATAACATGAGCAAAATGCCTAAAACAGTGGTTGTTACCTATAGATCAAATACATATTAGCTAAAAATAAGTAAAATAAATAAATAAAATATAACTTGTCCAGTGTTATAAAGTCATATAGCTAATGGGTTAAGGAGCTAGGACTTGAGTCCTGGAAGTCTAATTACGGAATATATATGTCTAAACATACAATGATAAATTATTAAATTTTAAGAGCTTATAAAGCAGATAGAAAATAGGAAGTTCTATTAATAATGTTGAAGTTGGTTCCCTGACCTCTTGGGAGATGTTATACAGTGCTGGTTAAAATCTTGGATTCTCCAGATATTCTTCTTGAGTCTAGTTCCTAATAGCTGATCTCAGTTTGCTTTTCCACAACATGGAAATTATGATAGGACCTACCTAATACTGTAAGTATTAATTAAATCAGATACCACATGCAAAGTTCTAGGCATACTTATTAATTAATAACAGCAGTCATACTCATCATCACAGATGCTTCTTTATTCCTGGCAAGACCTTTGGTGCCAAGGCAGCATCTGGAAAACTTTGAGGGTTTATTACCGAAGAATAAAGGGAATTGATTGCCCCATGGCATGTACTATTAGTTTTCTTTTTTTCTCATTGATTCTCACAGCAACGCTCTGAATAAACTATTTGCCATTTTAGTAGGTCAAAAATGATTAAACAGGAGTTTTATATGGTTCAAACCAATCTGTAATTCCATTTTTGGGTAAGGAAATAGGCTGAGTGGATTTAAGTGGCCTCTGTACATTCACGTTCGAAGGAGGGGACAGAGGCTGGAGTAACTTTCAGTTTTGGTATTTTCCTTCCTTGGTCTTTCTCAAATGTAGGATTAACATCTTAGATTCCAGAGGAGGCATAATAGAAAATGAACATCCTTTGATCCAGACACATCTGAAACAAAGACTCTAATCCTCAACAAAGAACTAAAAAAGAAAAATTCTACCATTGAAAATATAATACTCTATAATTATTTCATTCTTATTTTTCTAGTCTCAATATGTTTGAGATTATTCCTTTACATTCTTGAGTTAAATTATTATATTGTTTGACAGCTAATTGAGCATTTGGAGAAAGGCTGAGGCACCTTTCCACAGACCTCCCAGTGTGGTAAGAAATAGAAGCTTTATTTGTTTTCTGTGGGTCCTGCTACATCACAAAACCACCATGGTTGAGTTCAGTTAGAATTCTTTGGCCTAAATTGTGCAAGTTACTGTACTGAGCATCATATTGTTTGTGTAGAAATCTCTCACCTTTATGATCTCCTTCATTTCTGCCTAATCGTCTAAGACAAGAATAGCACGCTGTGCCTAAGGGGGAAATTTTCCATTACTACTGAAAAGATAAATGGTAGGAAGGAAAATGAACCAGGCTCATTACAACCTTCCAGAAAAAAAAAAAAGGCAAATTGGGCTTCAGAAATGATATAATAGGGCTGACAATTTTAACACTTTTCCTTTCAATTGTGGCATTTTACATCAAGGTTTTCATAATGTGCAATGCAAACACTTACAGACATTTGAAATAATGCATGATGCTTAATATTTTTAACTACGTTTTCTTGGAATCTGTACCACCCTTCACAAAAAGTCAGCTATTTTTTAACCCATGCTGACAAAATGTGAATAGAAAGATTATATTTAAAAAAGCATAATAATCATTCATTTATTTTGCTATAGCTGTATTTTTAATAGGTATGATAATGGCTGTAATGTCATTTGATAAACTGTAAAAATGCCCCAATTTCTAAGAACAGTTAAAGGCAGACAATTCGTTTGATGCTTTAAATATCTGATGAGCTACTAGATGACAGAGCTGAAGGGAAGATTGATTTTTCAAAACCAAATACAGTCTACAATAATAAGCCAATTTCTTGCTAGTGATTCATTTGGAGAAGCAATTTCTAAACACATTTTCATTAGCTGCAATGAATGAACATTCTCAAGGTTTCACATCTTTGGCATCAACTTGATGGGATGCTAATTCACTAATTGAGATGGGTATTTTATGAGTGGAAAAGCTTGGTAGTTATGGATCATCAAGTATGATTCCTACGTAGATAAAAGCTATTATTCACATGAAGCCTACGCACTTGAAGTATGCATTTGCAAGGGAGGCTGAGCTTGGGTCCACAACAAACTGGGCAGAAAAAACCGAAACCACATTTAAGTCTCTAATTTAATGAAGGATACATACAAGTTGTTGGCTCAGAGCATGACCTAACTAGTATAGATGCTTTTATAAAGAGGGACCGAGATGTTGAAGGACACTGGCCTTCTCTAGAAGGGATAAAGAAAAGCAATAAAACATACAGTTATGACACTAGAAACTAATGCCAGGCCTCATATTATTCAAAGATAGCTTGATAGTTATATTATCAATATAGATAGATATACTATATTTATCAACACATGTAGTATGATAAAGTCTCAATTAAAAATATTGCAGAGAATTTTAGACTCTAGGAGGTGAACAAGTCCATAAGTATAAGCTAAGTCTTAATTGTTGTTGGTTTAATGGATCCAGACTAATGCACTCAAAAGTCTATCTGTCCACCTCCTCCTGCCATTTTTCTTTGTTTGCAAAGGACAATAGAAAAAGGATACTTAAAAAACAAACAAACAAAAAAGGCACACTCTTAATAGTTAGGTATGATCCTTAGGCTTAAATTTTAATTTAGTCCACCATCCTTTTAGGTGGGGCTGAAAAGTGAAGAAGCTTTGGCACCCAAGTTTTTGTGGAATCTCTGGTCCCTTACGTTTTATTTGACTGAGAGAAACAAACAAGTCTCTTAAGCAACTGGCAGTATGTACACAGTGGGAAAAAAAGAGAGGAAATCAAAAGAAAAGTTATAAACCCCTTCCTGGGTTCTTAATCTAGTATTTTTAACCCTTCACTAAATTCCAGTGATAGAGATCTCATTACCTTCCAAGACAGCCCATTCCAACTTTCAATAACTCTTTAGGTTCAAACTATTTCTCTGTGGCCATCACTGACTGGTCATAGATCTTCCCAGTCAAATAAGGTTAAGGTTGATATCTACATGAGAAAAAAAATGGTGAGTTGAGTTTGACTGAAACAAATACATGAGAAAACAACATAGATGAATGTTCTTGGGCTGGGAAGAATGTGGGGATTACAGGAAACATTTTGAAATGTATGAGACAAAGTGAGACACCCACACTGTGATTGGGTTGAGTCAATGGTGAATGCTAGTCAAATAGATTAAAATGGATGAAACAACACACTTTTGTTTTTTCTAAATCTCAAGGTCGCTAAAAACTTTGAATGTGGGAGGCTTTGCAAAGTGTCAAAGATATAAAAAGAGGCTGAATATATGAGTAAACACTTCCAATTTTCTCCCTCAATGTCTCACTGTACTTAAAAAACATAGATAACACTCTAGTCTCGGCTCAGTCTTTTATCCAGCTTCCAACTGGTAGTTGACTGTTTCTTAACGGGCTGCTTAAAAATTATTGAGGACCTCTAGGTCATTCAGGTATGTCGCCTGCTTGGTATTAAAACATATAGTGAGTGAGGAATCTTATAATTTTAAAGATCATAAAAAGCCTGTTGATATTCTTTATATCCTGTAGGAACATACCTAATTTGAATTAAAACACAAATAAAAGATTTAGAATGGAATATCTCATTTAACTCAGACATCTGACTATTTTATTGAGTATTTGTAATAAGACCTAGCTGACCTAAAATTATCCAGGAAGAGAGAGACAATTGTGTTTTATTATTATTTCAAAATATTATGGGAATACAAATGTTTTGGTTACATGGATCACTTTCATTATGTTTGAGTTGGGGTTATAAATATGCCCATCACCCAGATAGTGTTCACTGTACCCATTAAGTAGTTTTTCACCCATCCCTTCCTCTCCCCTGCTTGATTTCCACTGAGTTTTACTTCCCTCTATGCACTTATATGCTCATCAACTACTCCAATTTAATAGCAACTACATGTGGTGGTTGTTTTTCCATTCTTTAGGTACTTCACTTACAATAATGGTCTCCAGTTCCATTCAAATTGTTGCAAAAGGTGTTTATTCATCCTACTTAATGGATGAGTAGTATTACATATTGTACATATACCACATTTTTTTAATTCACCCATGAATTGATGAGCATGTAAGTTGTCCACATTTTTGCAATTGTGAATTGTTATGCAATAAACATTCAAGTACAGGTGTCTTTTGATGAAATGAGTTATTTTCTGTTGGGTAAATACCCAGTAGTGGGATTGCTGTATCAAATGGTAGGTCTATTTTAGTTTTTTGAGGTATCTCAATATTGTTTTCCATAGAGTTTGTACCAATTTGCAGTCCCACCAACAGTGTATAAATGTTCCTTTCTTTCTGCAAGCACACCAGCATCTATTGTTTTTGGACTTTTTAATAAAATCCATTCTAACAAGGATAAGATGATATCTAATTGTGGTTTTAATTTGTATTCCTGATGAATAGTGACATTGAATGGTTTTTCATATGTGTATTTGTCATTTGTGTACCTTCTTTTCAAAAGCTTCTGTTCATGTCTTTTCCCTACCTTTTAATGGGGTTGTTTATTTCATTCTTGCTGATTTGCTTAAGTTCTTTGTAAATTCTGGTTATTAGCCCTTTATCAGATGTATAGCTTACAAATATTTTCCCCCATTCTGTAGGTTGTCTATTTCTTTATATGTGCAGAAGCTTTTAAATTTAATCAAGTCTTATTTGTTTATTTTTGTTGTTGCTCTGATTGCCATTGGGATCTTCTTCATAAATTCTTTTCCTGGGCCAAAATCTAGAAGAGTTTTTCCAATATTTTCTTCTAGGATTCTATGGTTTCATGCCTTACATTTAAGTCTTTTATCAATCATGAATTAATTTTTGTGAGTGGTGAGAGATAAGGATCCTGTTTCATTCTTCTGCACGTGGCTATCCAATTCTCTCAGCACTATTTATTGAATAGGGATTGTTTTCCCAAGTGTATATTGTTTGCTTTGTCAAAGATCAATTGGCTGTAAGTGAATGGTTTTATTTCTGGTTCTCTGTTCTGTTCCACTGTTCTGTCTCTATTTCTGTGCCAAGATAATGGTGTTTTGGATACTATGGCCTTGTAGTGTAGTTTGAAGTCTGGTAATGGGATGCCTCCAAATTTGTTCTTTTTGCTTAACATTGCTTTGGCTATTCAGGATCATTTCTAGTTCCAAATGAAGTGTAGAATTATTTTTTCTAGATCTATGAAATATCTCATTGATATTTTGATGGGGATTGCATTACATCTGTAAATCACTTTGCACAGTATGGACATTTTAACAATGTTGATTCTACTGATCCTTGAGCAAGAGAACTATAAAACACTGAGGAAAGAAATCATAGATGACACACAAAAAAGGAAAGACAATTGTGTTTTATTGGGACTACTATTTTGGTGTTCTCAGGCTGCTTTGGAGAAGTAAAATACTTAAATATTCTAGAAATAGGCAAAAGAAGAAATCTCAAGGAGAATGGGACATATAAACTAG
Organism: Lemur catta; assembly: GCF_020740605.2. Lineage (NCBI taxonomy): Eukaryota > Metazoa > Chordata > Mammalia > Primates > Lemuridae > Lemur > Lemur catta. The sequence continues at coordinate 83,549,721 of NC_059131.1, forward strand.
AATATAGAATTATTGATGAATTTTATTTAAAGGGTATGGTAAACTGAATAAACCTACCCTCTATCCAAGGCCTAAGATCTGGAACCCAGAAATGTTACATTATGACAAAAGGAACTTTGTAGATGTGATTAGGCTCAGTAACTTGCTCTGTTTTGGCCTGATATAATCACAGCTGTCATTATAGGAGGGAACCAGAAGGAGTCAGCCTCAGAAGAGAAGGCAATGTGATGACAGAAGCAGAGATTACATTGATATTCTTTGAACAAGGGGGAAGTTGCTACAGGCCAAGGAATACAGGCAGCTTTACTAGAAGATGAAAAAAGTCAAGAAATTTGATTTTTCCCCTGAGGCCCTTCAGGAAAAAATATTACTAGCAATGATGACACCATGACTTTATACTGATAAGACATATTTCAGACTTCTGATTTCCAGAACTGTAAAATAATAAATTTGTGTTGTTTTACACCACTGTGGTAATTTGTTACAGAAACTGTAAGAAACTTATACCTAGTATGAGATGACAACACATTCTAATGAGAGGTGTTCAAGTATGCAAATGTTGATTATGTAGGATATTGTTACAAAGTTATTTCTTGAAATCTAAATGTGCATATTTTTTACATTATTATACTATAAAGCCCCATACCAGGTTGTTTAAAGACATTTCAGCTCAACATTTCCCTTCTTACAAGATTTTCCTTTTTAAATGCTATTGAAAACATAACAGTTTACACTTTACCCTCCCCCTTCATTTTCTTTTGAGGGAACAAGAATCTTACAAGATGACAATAGCTAGTAAATGAAGAATTTGTTCATTTTGGCTGTTTTTTTCCCTAGTGCTTCCAACTCTTCTTTAAGTACGAATGAATTCCACATCCTCAGGGAAGAATTTAAGAATTAAAAGATGACTTAGATTTCAGCATTTCCAGTAGTGTAAAAATCTCATAACCAGATTGTTTTTCTGAATGCCCCTGAAAAATAATAAATTGTCACCTCACCTTCTAAACCAAATCCATCCATGAGTCCTTCATACAAAGTCCAAGATCCTATTCTGTCATTAGGTTAAATTCAACTCAGTAGTAAGAATGTACTGAACAGCTAAGGGCAAAGTTGGTTACTTTTAAAATGGAGCCTGCATGCAGCTCTGCTTTTTTTTTAAACCACTTTATAGAGGAATAATTAACATAAAGAAAGTCATACATATGTGTGTGTGTGTGTGTATATATATATATATATGTATATAAGTTAATGAGCTTGGAGTTAAGTATACACCTGTGAAAGTATCAGTACAACTAAGGTCATAAACATATCCACCCTCTCCAAATGTTTCCCTGAATCTCTTCATTAGTATTATTATTATTTTGATATGAATATTCAATATAGATCTACCCTTGTAACAAATGTTTATATATATATATATATATATTATATACATATGATACAGTATTGCTTACTATTTATGTCAGAAGGTCACCATCAAAAGTGTAGACTTGGGTTGGAACCCACCTTCCCCCAAGACCAGGACTCCGAGGAGCCACATCAGCAAGTAGAAATGATGTCAATTGCTACTATTTACACGCTATTTCCCTACTACTCTGATCTCTCACCAAACCAAGGCTAAAGCAATTCCCTTGCTTGGTCAACAAGGCCTTATGTGGTTTTGACTCTGCTTATCACACCAAGTTTATTTCATCTTGCTTTCTTCATCACTTCCAAAGATTGGGGCATCTGGGATGCCTCCTAGGATGTGCCAAACTCTCAGCCAAGAACCTGCGTGCTGTTCTACATGTTTGAAATCCTCAGCCATGTGCTTTTAATTTCACCTCCTCTGAAAAACCTTTCCTGGGCCTTCTGAAGGAGGACTCACCTGTTTTCTCCATGGTCACCTTGATCATGTCCTTCACAGAACTTGTAACAGTTGAGGTTGTATTATTTACTAGTTTACTTGTCTATTTGTAGTCTTCCCTGATAAAGCATAAGATCCGTGTGATCAAAGAACTCGTCCGTCCTTTTCAGTACTTTAACACAGTGCCTTGATCCGAGCGATGATCAATAACTACGTGGACTGAATGCATAATTTAATGAATGTGTCTGGGCAAAGTGTGAAAGAGCCCAAAGTATGTTTGGCATTTTCATCTTATACATGCATAGTCTATTCATTCTACAATTTTGATTTAAGTTAAAAATTCTTGTTTTCAACTTTCTATAACATTGATGATATAATTCATGGTCATTCTTCATAACCCTTGGGGCAACACAAATATCTTCTTGGTGTTCCACCACACCAACTATTTACTTCATTTTGAAATTTTATTCTCCTTAAATATCCTTATTATGTTGAGAATGGACATTTTAGTTCTTGAGCTGTAGAAGAAAGGCTATAAGTATGTTTTTAATTTTTGGTCCCTGGATATTTTTGTTTTGATTTGCATGTCTCTATGAAATAGTAGTATCATTATTTTTTTGTCTTCTGCTGAAAAAAAAAAAAACAAACACTTTTTTTGACCCCCACCCTTATTCTTAGGTCAAGCTTACAAAAAGATTAGGAAATCATGACTTTATAATTTTCTGGGAAAATGTAAATTAGTTAAGGAAAGACATAGTGGAAACCCTGAAGAGGCCAAAAGTTTTGGAGAAAATGACCAGTCTTCAAGCCCTTATCCTCAAAAAGGCTCTGAGTACAGAGAGTTACACAGGTTCACTTTTACACATTCTCCAGAAATATATAACATTCATGCCATATAAACTGTCAAGCATACAAAAATTGATTTTTTAATTCACTTTTAAAAATCAGTGTAACTCTGCTATTGAAAGTTAAAAAAGAGGTCATACATATACAACTACAAACTAGTCTCGATTATAAATAGATATAAAAATTCAAAGTCATATATTGGAATATGAAAGACAGCAATATGTTAATTTATGTATCTTCTATATTTTTAGTATCTCATCTATAAAATCCAGCTTTTAATATTTATCTCTAAGGAGTAATTATTAAAAATATACCTGCAATAAAATTGTTGCTCAAATTTGGAAAATGAATCCACATTGACCTATGACCTGCGCTAATGCCATATGTGTACCAATTTCCTTCTAGAAGATCATCATTCAGGCTTTCCTTTAGATAAAGCAACTGATCTTTTGCATCAAGATTATGACCTATCTAGCTGGGTTGAGGGTGAGCGTTCCTTGATGCAAATATTTTATTCTGTTGTTCCCTTATTTAAAATGTAAAGAAGGGAAGTTATCTTCAATGTACAAAAGTGTGTCTGTCAAGGAGGGAATGACATTATATTTGCATCAAGGCTTATTTTTTTTCTAATCATACACCTAAACGTTCTTTGCCAAGAAAGGTCCTATTACAGGCAAGAAAAATTCATAGCATTGCATGCAAAATCATATTCTTCTTAACCTGACTTTGTAGCTCATTTCTAAATCAAGCCCAACCTCATTTTGAAAGGAAAAACAGTCAAGGTGAGAGGTTCTGAAAATAAATGTGAATGTTGCCTTTTTTTAATCCTCTGGCCTTTCCTAATGTTGAGATGCTAGTTTCAGAGGTTTTATTGTACATCTCATTATCAGGAAGTTCTGTATGCTAAATTATTTTATGAAAGTTCCTGGGTCATACTCCTTTATAATATGTCATTTTGATAGCATTTCATAGGTTTCACCCAAGTTTTTCCATTTGTCTTTTCATTTATTTTATTTTGTCAAAAAGAGAGTCACTGAGAATTGCAAAATAGATAATACATGAAAATTATTGAGCACACTTCAAAGATATTATAAGTGTCTTTTACAAAAAAGAAAAGTACATGTACATATTTATAAAAAATACTGATGGAAGAGAAATGAATGCCAGGAATTTATTTCAGCATTCCTTGACTTCTTCTTCAGTTCATAGCTGGGGGAGCAGAAAGGTAAATGGCAGAGTTGGGGTACATCAACCATGGTACAAGCTGACCAGCTGTCAAGCACATTAAAGATGTGATTGTATTTAATTCTTTCAAAAACTCTGAAATCTCTGGTATCATTACCCACAGTTACAGATGCTTATATTAGTCTAACAAAGAATAAAGACTGTTCTTAGTTATGTTTGCAAACCTGTGCAATTCTATAATATAGTATGTCTCCTTGCCTGTAGGTTTATCTCACCCAGAATTCCCATGGCAATCCTGACAGTGTAAGGAATCCACGAAAGCTTGCCTTTTTAATTATTAAAATCCAGAAAATATGTCCCTTGTTGGTACCCAGAAAGCAAGCTTCATCTCTGGGATCCCATGGGACCTACGTAGAAGGGATAGTTCTATATGGAGATCATAGGAGACACAAAAGTAAAAAAGAAAGCCAAATGTGAATCAAATGGATCCCCCAAACCAGAGTTACTAAAAGCATATTTTAAAACTAGGTGTTCAGAAGTAGGAAACCAACAACCAAAGAAACATGAGTAAAAGCAAGTAAGTCAGATGATTGTATAAACACCTTGAGCTATTATTTGCATCTTAATCCTCCATTTGGAGGATGTGAACCTCTCAATTTGGAAGACCCAAAAACTGAAGCGAGACTTATATCCTTTCAGCTAAATATAGTGAATACTGATGTTCTAGCTTGCCCACAGAACTCTCTGCAGGCAGACAGTTCCCTCACCAATGCAGTGATGAACTAACCCTAATCACAGGACTCCTACCTCCATTTGCTGATTGATGCTTAGTTGCCTAAATGACTCAGGAACTCTTCTCTGAAGCTCTGACCTGTACATCAGGACTCTGACAATTTTTTATTTCAAAGTTGCAAAGTAGGGGCCTGTACGTAACTTCCAATTTTCAGAGTTATGTTTTTTGACCCAGCTGGTTTTTAAAATTTTTATTTAGGGTCCAACATGTATATGCCTGAAATTTATAAATTGACATAAAATGTTACATAAATATCTTAAAAACTGTCTGGGTTCTTTCAACACTGGCCCACTTCCCACAGAAGCACCATTGGCTGTGTCTGAGTTCTTGACCTCTTCCCTGAGGTGCGCATGAGGCTTTCATCCCATCTTTGTCCTCACCGTTCCCTTTGCAGCAACTGACTTGAGTCACTCATTTACCCAATTTGCCTGACCTCTGACTTATTGACACCTCTTTTCAGGAATGCACCTGGGCTCTGAGTTTCAAACACGTAGACCGCCTGGAGCTACTCTGCTGCCATGCCTCTGACTTTGAGTATGATTTGTACTGTGCCGATGTCTGCTGTTCTATCCCACCTAATGGACTGGGATTACTCTGATGAAATATCATCTGTAATATGTTATATCCACAGCACCAACCAAGCTTCCTGACAGCCTTCCAGATGGTCACTGGATCTCTCATCCAGGTCATCAACTCCTTTTAATTCTTTCCTTGTCCTTGGTCACCTCCCTTTATTATCACCCTCAAAAGCTACTGTAAAATCCCATTACAGTCTTGAGGATCCTTCTCCACTGTCTTTCCACCCACACTCTCAAGAGTTTATTCTGCCACCTATATTGCAGAAAAAAATTATACTCCTGCACAGACAAAATCATACATGGGAGTGAGGCAGGTGCTGCAATTAGCACTTCACTGATCTCAGGTTTAATTAAACTCCTTTGACTGGCGTGCAGATGAACCCTCCCTCTGTTAACTCCCCCAACTGCACCCCTTTTTAAAAGTCTGCATATTCAGACAATAAGGCTGATCCCCAAATGCAGAGAAATAATTTTCCTGTTAAAATTGTTAGAAAAGCTGGTCTTCCCTATTATTAATAAAATTCTAAATATAGACCTTGAGATTCAACAAATATTAACTGTTGAGTATAAAGAAATTATTATTTGAGGCACATTTATAAATGATACCTTAGCCCTCACCACAGCTCCTGCCAGTCCTTTCTTACATTTCCTCAATTATGAAGATGTTGACTTCCTCCTACATAGTGAAGAAGGGTAGAATATGTTTGGCACTTAAATGATAAACTGGAGTGTTCCCATGTGTTCCATGACCAGTTTTACTGATAAATGAACAAATACAGTATCTGAGGCATGAGACAGCCATGGTAACAAAGAGCTCAGACCCCTCAAGTATGAGGATCTGGGTCACCCCGCCAGGCAAGTCACCTAGAGCAGCAGAGTTGCTTGTTTAGCACTAGAATATGTGGCAGAGGTAGTAGAAATGAGTATAAATCACAGCCTTGAGATCAACTGCAACATGGAGAGCTATAGTTTGTCTTCCTATCCCATTTCTTTTAAGGGTCCCAGGAAAGAAGACTAATTAGAATTCTGGAGAGCCTGTTCCCAGTTGGGGTAAATTTATGGTAAGAAGCAAGTGATATGAATGGCACAAGGGGTGGACTGTTAGTGGGTACTCTGGTGCTCTACCTGCATCCTGTCTTCAGAACTAACACATCTATTCTTTGGCTGCTAGGAAAATCAGCTACTGACAGATTATGGCAATTTCCTCACTGACAATTACTTCTGACTCCAAAGTTACACACTTCCTAGACAGCACCTTGCCAACAATTGGCTGCTGCAGGAATACAAATGCCCAGCCTTCTCGCTCCAATTTAGCACAATTATGATAGGCCTTCCTTGTGGTATCTGCTGAGACCTAATCTGAAACTGTATTGAAGGTCAGGTTTTCCCTGCTAAGTTCTACCTTCCTTACTTACTTAGAAAATTTTGTCCAAAGAGCATTCTTTTGCCTGCAACTTAACCTTCCGCACTGCATACAACTGTCTCAGAATGTTTCCAGGCAACCCAATCTAAGTCAACTGATTATGAGAATAGATGGAATCAGAACACATAACTTCATTTTCCCTTTATTGATATCAAATTACTATTTTAATTGATTTAATATTTTATGAAAACTTATTTTTATATATATTAAAAAAGAAGCCACTTTTTTTTTTTCCAATTCTTTTTCCAGTGAGTTTTGGGAAAATCCTGAGACTTTATATAAAAACTGCCTTCCAAAATGAGATGGTGCTGAGAGACCAAAGCAATGACCCAGACCAGTCCAGGGAGAATTAGATGAGTTTATTAGAGGTCACTTACACAGGGCTGTCATTCCTAGTCAAAATAGGAATCCTCTGGACACTCATTCCTGGGCGGTGACAGGAGTTCTTTGGAGAGTAAGATTTGCACCGCCTGCCTGTTTTGTGGAGCCTTAAATTTCTTTCTGGCAAGTGACACAGAGCTCTTTCTCTACATCATTGTATATTTACATATGATACAGGTTAAGCATGCACAGTGCTTCTCATTAAGTGGGGACTTTAGTATTACAATTAACTAAAGGGTTCTAAAGCAATTAAAGAAGCTTAAAACAGTTCAAACTGGTCTTAAGACTTATGAATGCAAAAGGAGCTACTTAAAAATATCCCTTGTGCTTTGTGTTTCTTTCAGCTTTTTTGTTTTGATCTTTATCTCTAAATTCAAAAGAAACCTTCCACAGTTCTGTTAAGCAGTAAAAGCCAGTATGGGGAACTTGTATTTTTTCCCTCAAGCTCATTAATCAAGTTTTCTTTAGAGCTATCTGGAATCTTTTTATTATTCTGAGGTGTCAATGAATAGTCACCATTTTCAAGATTATCACATCATCAATCAGTATGGAAAGCACAAAATGTACAAAAAATGTTAAATTTCCTGGGACTTGGATGTTGGGGAACATTAGAATCATTTATAAATGAACAACTTTTGTAGCTTATCCTCATTCATAATTAAGAGACTGGGGATATTTCTAGTAGATTTAAACTCTGTCCTACATGTGCTTCTACATAAATTCACTTCCCTCAAACAAGAATTGCTTTATTTTCTTTTGCAATCCAATTTCACTTAAATTAGTGAGGTACGTTGGTTTGAATCTCAGCTTTATTGGATCATATTTCAGGCAAATTAGTCTCTGAACCTGCAAGTTGGTAAGACTGGCATCACGATCCCTACTTTTCAAGTATACTATGCAGATTAAAGGAGCTTTAAATATAAAAACTGATGCGTAGTAGGTCTTCAATAAGTATTAGCTTACATAAGCCTTGCTTTTCCAAATATTTTTCAAAAATGTATAAAAGCCTTCCAAGAGGAAAACTACTCTTCACGCCAGTTTATGTGGACATCTATATCACACATGAATGTGTAATGATAGTATAACTAGAGTCCCTTTGCTTTCTGAGTGAGTAACAAGTGGAATATTTAGTTTATATGGTCCAGAGTATTTTAGCATTAAGCAAATGACTACTTTATTAATTTCTTTCACAAGGCTTAGGAAAGATTTCTTTGTTCCATTTATATAATCAAAATATTAAAATTAAAAGTATTTTCAGGGAGCCACTAGCTACGGTGTGTCAGAGGTCCACTGGAGCCTGTTTCTTGGACTTGGTCATCTTTGACAGGCTTCCCAACGTATTTGGGTTAAAAAGATATTTGTTTGACTTTTTGGAATAATGATGAAAACTGTAAATTCAGTAACCTTAGGGTATAACAAGTAAAAATGTAAAAGGGAAGCTTTCTTCTTTTTTGTCAGTCACAATGGGAAGAATAGATTTTTTCCTACAAGAAATGTTTTTGATCTAGTTTTACATATCTGCGCACACTATCATTGTGCTTCACTATGAAGTCGGGTTAAGATAAATCCAATAACTTCCATTTCCACTCTCCTATTCAGGCTCCTCTACTTATTATCCTCTGGAGTATTGCATTAGCTTTATGAACTGACCCCCACTGCATCTAGCCTCTGCCTAATTCAACCCATGTTGATACCATCTACTCCGCAACCAAATAATCTTTCTTATTGCCATGCTATATATTAATATATGCTCAAAATTTTTATTACTCTACTTGCCTATTAATGATAGTCTAAATTTCGGTCCAAGCATACATGCTATGTATTAAACAAACCCAAGACTCCATCATCTCTATAATGTATACCTTTATTCATGCTTCTGCTTCTTATAAATGACACTTTGCCTCGTACATCTCTGATTCTTGAAATACAGTCATCCAAAAGATACTTCATGTGTCTCCTCTTCCAACAAGCCTTGTCTGATTCCAATGGAAATGCACAGGACTTGGTACTGTTAGGGTAGAAGCTTAGGAGACAGGGCTGAGACCGGATGGATGCAGGGGCTTGCAGAGTGGGTGCAGGTGTTAAAGTCTGACTAAGGGGAGCTGATAACCACAGACAAAGACTGGCTTCAACCATCTTTTCAACTATCTAGGTCACCTTACGTGAACTTTGGCTAATTATAATATCATTTACATTGTGGTTTTAAAATCTCATGGCCCTTGAAATCACCAAGGCAGTTCCAAAACAACTATATAAAGTATACAAATGGGTGGGAACCCAATTTTAGGAATTACTAACCAAATTCTTAGTAAAAAACAATCTCTTATCCTTGAATATGCCTCTCCTCAGTTAATGACACTTTCAAAGGCCAAAAACCCCTTCCTTTCTGTGTAGCTGCTCCTTTTGAGCCTGCCTGCTCCCTCTGTTTTGAGATAATGTACTTTCATTTTCACTTTCAATAAAAGCTGCTTGCTTTTGGCTTTATGTGTTGTGTCCTGAAATTCTTTTCTTACAACAATCACTAAGAACCTGAAAGAACCTCCACTAGGAAGACAGTAACTGTATTTCTGTGAACTTTATCAAGTCATGATGTAGATGTGGGTTGCAGTTAGCTGTTGTCCCTCAAGACTGTTCATTCTCGGCGGGGACAATATCACCCTCATGAGAATGAAATTGGTTCTTAGAAGGCAAAAATCTTTGACATTACAATGATCTCAAATCTCTGCAAAATCTTATTCCTTAGTATTTAATTTCTCTCATTAGGGAATATTTAAATTTAATTAATTTTTCCTTCCTCAGCAAGGCGATATTGAGAAACACTGCTTTATGCCATAGACGACTTCTGTGCAGATAGTTGCACAGATTGATCATTAATCACTATCTCCCCCACAGAGCCCCAAAACTGTATGTAAGTCACTAACAATTGTTAGTGGAATTGAATAGAAACCATAATGTTTGAATTCAAGTGCCAAATTGTGCTGCATATTTTCCATCTCTAAAAGGAAATAGTATTTACATTATTTTTTCAATATTAATATGTTTATCTTTGCTCCCCAATGTAATAAATCAAATACTAAAATATTGGCATATAAGAGAATCTGGATAATGTTCTATAATGAAGACAGGCCACGCCATTATTTTAACAGGGGCCATCGTAATAATCATATGAATCATCACATGTAACTACAGCATAGTGAACTACAGTAACCATATGTTAACTATAGTTTCACATATTTCACAATAGTCTCTGGGTGTTGAACCAAAGCTGAGGTGTCAAAACATGGAGTAAAGAGCTTTATGCCTGTTTTCCCTCAGTCATTCCAAAATAAGTATAATAAAAAAAAAATTGTTCATGAGAGAGAAGAAAACTTATAAAGTTTTTCTTCACCTATTTTTGATTTAATACTTAAAAAAACCTTTCAAGGTAACCACTACTTTGACTTCTCTTTTAATCACTTAAGAAAGTAAGTCTCAGCAAAGTTAAGCCATTCATCTAAGGTAGGACCTAAAAGATGCTGGAGTCTTGATCTGCTCTACTCCAAATCTTCTGATGTTTCCACACCACTTTCTCCCAGAGAGAGGTTTATGAGCTGAGGTTTCTCAGCCCATAAACATTTGATAGGATCATGATGCTCCTAAAAGGAAGTCCAGGGTTTCATTCCTGTGTGAGTCCATACGTTACAATTCACTAATTTTGATTCACTTCCACAAACATCCCCTTTGATTCATTTCAACAAACATCTGAATGCCTGTGGGTCTGTAATTTGGGCCTCAATCAGCAATTTCACAAGGAGGACTAGATGGGGAAACTTGTTAGATAAAATTCGGTTTTAAAATAATTGAGGCCCAGAGAGGTTAAATGAGTCCCCTGTGGTCATATACATGAACCCAAGACATGGTTTCAATGGCGACTGCATCTCTCTCCTCTCCTGCTCCTCTTTGGGTGACTCTTCCAGCCTCATCCTTCCTGGTTACAGAGTTGCTGCCCCTCTATCTACTGCTAACCTTTCGTCTGCTTATTCACGGTCCATCTGTCCTGTGAATTGTGCTCTTAATTTTCATTAGGAATGGTTTAACGTTAACACCATGTTAAAATAAATACATTGTATACTATTTTAAAAATGTGAGGGGGGAGGAATGGAGGAATAAAAACCTACCTATCGGGTACAATGAACACTATCTGGGTGATGGGCACAGTAAAAACCCCAACTTAAGCATTATAAAAGATATCATATAACAAAAACATTGGTACCCCCTTAATATTTTGAAATAAAAAAAGAAAATATGAAGTAGCAATCAAAGTACATAAATGATCGTGTATGTATATATATTTTACATATTTATAGTTTTACTTCTTTACAGTCCTTTTGCATATATTTAAACATTAAATGATTTTCAGAGGTGCAGTTTAGTGTGGATTTTCTTCCTAAAAGTAAAGAAATCTTTAGCATTATCAATACTCAAGTGATTTTAGTTGAACATAAGGTCATCTTCGGTGTCATAATTACACTATTCCATCTACACTAAAAGGAGATAAAAGCACATTGTAAAATATGCATAACAATCAAGAACTAGGGGGAAAACACTATTTAAACATAAAATAGGCTATAGATTGATACCCCAGTAAAAAAGAAAGGTGTTTGTGTATTTCTTTGAAAAATATTTATTGAAAACTTTATACATATCTAAGGTGGTAGAGAAATATAAATAAGAAGAAAGATTTCTTATTGCAAGGAGCAAGTGGAAAAGAAAAACAGGTAAATGGAAAATTTCACTTTAATAGAATAGGGGTTATGACAAAGAAGCTTGCAAGGCTTTAGGGACTTAGAGAGGTGGCCACATGACTTAATGTGAAAAGAATGGACTTGAAGCCAAGTGACTTGATATCTCTAACCAGCACTAGAACATTGAAAGTTTATTTATGCCAGGAGATTGTTGAACAAAAATACCCTTTATAAGACTGAAATTTACTTGTCATACATGTAATAATGTTTTCTTCTATTTTAGGGATGAATAAAAGATATAAATACAAATTGACTACTAATATTTCTCAGTAATGTGAATTTGAACAGAGCATTTAATGCTTGCATAATTTCAAGGAAAAATCTACATTCAAACCTCTTGCCAGCTTGTTATTCACTATTTCTTTTACACAATGGACAACAATACACCCAAGTGTAACTGTTTTCAAAAAAGAGGGCTGGTATTTGGATAGCATCACTGTCTGCTCTACATTCTTCAGAAATAGTGAGAAGAACCATCCATCTTCTCCTCCTTTTGAAGTAGTTACATACATAATATCTGGCAAAAAGTTCTGTTTATGCTCCCTCTCCAAAGAAATAATGCCCACCTATTCTTAGGTTTAGTAAAAAATAATTTAGGACATAAGAAGAATGCTGGATGCACTATGGTAATTTCTAAGGTTTGTTTAATATTGCTCTGTGTAGGAAACACAAGAGCACAATAATATTAAATAATTCTCTTACATGTCTCCTGGTTTCTTGGTGTCCTGAAATTTCTAATTCAACTCTGATGTCAAAAGAACTAAATAATGGGCCAAGCCTAGCCTATCTAAAGTCATGTCTCCTAGCTTTTGGCAATTGCCAATCAAGCCTTTCTTCAGTTTCCTTATCAATAAAACGACAAGCTGGATTTAGATTTTTACTAAGAATTTTACCAGCTCTAGTGTTCTATAGCTCTAATAAAATCGCTTAGAACTACAAGATGCTCCAAGATATGAAAAAAAGTATATTATGGATGTATCTATATGGCTCATCAGATCTTCTTTTATATTGGTTGCTGTGTATCAAATAACAATATATAATCCAGAAAAATCATTTACACTCTTTATACTTGCTTCTGTACCATACAACAAGATCATTTTCCTACAAAAACATTTTTGTCTTGTAATTCTCATGAGTAGTTTTTGAGAACACTCCCTTCAGCCACTGTCATTCATGATTCTATCACTAAGCATCTTTCTCGCATATATTTTTGGATACACTAAAGATGGAAATGATCCTGTATTATTATGAGAGAAAAATGTCAACACATTTTTTCATGTGAGTCTCATATCTGTGATACAAGCATGTCACTTTTTCTTTTGCTGTCAAAATGACAGATGCTTGGCAGTGAATGATATTATTGTCAAGTCATTTAAAGAAGAAATGGACAATTTTGTGAAATTGAGAGAAGATAGTGATGACCTATTGATGTTCATTACATGGGTATCATTTTCTGTTCAAACTGCCATTTATTTCATATCTTTGCTCTCAAAGTCAGGAAGGTTGAGAAAGTTTTAACTGAGCATAATCCAACCACCTAGTTGTAGGTATGAAATAAAATTGGGTAGGATAAATCTGGCTTCCAATGGCTTCCCTATCCCTGTGGAATCTACCAAGGTACCATGAAAATATTAGTATCATCCAATAGAAAGGAATGCTGGGTATCTCAATTCTGTTGCTATGGTTTGAATGTGTTCCATTCAAAACTCGGGTGTTGACAATGTGATAGTATTAAAGAGGTGGGGCTTTTAAGAGGTAATGAGGCCACGAAGGCTCCTCCTTATGAATGGGATTAAGGCCCCTAGGAAAGAGGCTTTAACAGCCTTTAGCTAGCTTTTTCTGCCTCTGTTCTGCCTTGTGAGGACACAGCATTTGTACTTTTTTCCCTTTTACCTTCTATCATATGAGGATGCAGCAAGAAGTTTCTCAGTAGATGTTGGTGCCCTGATCTTGGACTTCCTAGCCTATAGAACTGTGAGAAAGAAATTTCTGTTCTTTTTGAATTACTCAATCTCAGGTGTTTTTGTAGCAGCACAAACAGACTAAGATACCTGTCAAGGCAAAGGCTACAAACTCTTGGGTTTTCTTCCCTTTTTTTTTTTTTTTTTTTTTTTTTTTTTGAGACAGAGTCTCACTTTGTTGCCCCGGCTAGAGTGAGTGCCGTGGCATCAGCCTAGCTCACAGCAACCTCAGACTCCTGGGCTTAAGCGATCCTACTGTCTCAGCCTCCCGAGTAGCTGGGACTACAGGCATGAGCCACTATGCCCGGCTAATTTTTTTTTGTATATATATATTTTTAGTTGGCCAGATAATTTCTTTCTATTTTTAGTAGAGACGGGGTCTCACTCTTGCTCAGGCTGGTCTCGAACTCCTGACCTCGAGCGATCCACCCGCCTCGGCCTCCCAGAGCTAGGATTACAGGCGTGAGCCACCGCGCCCGGCCTGGGTTTTCTTCCTTATAACATCAAGTTGTACCTGCAGTTGCTTTGGCTCTGACCACTTTTGGCCTCACATTTCTTTGGCTTCACCTTACACTTGCACAATGGACTTGGGGACAGATGAACTGTTCCTAGTTGCACCATAGCCTTTTATTCAGACTGGCTTTTACCCTCCAATGCCTCTGAGCCATTGTCTTTCCCTAAATATTTCTCCCACTCCCTTCCCTATACTCCACCCCCAGCTCTTTCGACAGTTGTACCGTAGAACTACACCCTTGTCTGTATTATGTTGATGTGGTCATGTATGAAGCTCATAGTCATTTCCTTCTCTTTGATAAAGACCTTGGCTGCTGACTCCATAATCTCTTCCCCACCACACTGTGAATTCTTATCACAATTCATAGAGATGTCAATATCCAAGTAGGTAACTCATACACCATCTGGCTTCTTAATTCTTTTACCTTCTCTTTCTTCAAATCCTCTTTCTTCATGCCTCCTCAGCCTCTTCCTTCCATCATCACACTCCTGGACCATATACCATTAGAAGGACCACTGTCCTCACACTATAATTTTAGGGACCCTACTCTATTGTCACAGCTACCCTGTTGCAGGATGCCTATCACATGAGTTCTTCCTGTCTTCATATCATCCAGCTGCATGGATTCCATTCTTTTATTAAACTTGTTTGCTATCAATCAGTCTCTTCTACTTTCCCTTCCCTCCATTACCAGAAAAAATTCTACTGTTATCAATCCCTTGCAAATATCCTCTGTTCCTTTCTCCTACTCTCCTTTCAGAAATTAAAGGAGATAACTTCCTCAGCCAAGATTCTGACCAGATCAAACCTTGACTATTCTTTTTATCATCTTAGATGGTACATGTTTCAGAATAGTTGTTGACTATTCTTGTAATAGTTCTATGAGCTTGTAATAACCCTATGAGATTCAGGGCCTTGCACTGAAAAATGGGGACTCATGCTATCTTTTTTCCACTTTTTTTTAATTTCAGAATATTACAGGGGTGCAAATGTTTAGGTTACACATATTGCCTTTGCCCCACCTGAATCAGAGCTACAAGCATGTCCATCTCCCAGACAGTGCACATCGCACCCATTAGGTGTGAATATACCCATCCCCTCCTCCCCCCTCCCACCTGCCCGACACCTGGTGAATGTTACTACTATATGTGCACATTAGTGTCAGTCAGTTAAAACCAATTTGATGGTGGGTACATGTGGTGCTTGTTTTTCCATTCTGGTGATACTTCACTTAGTAGAATGGGCTCCAGCTCCATCCAGGATACAAGAGGTGCTAGATCACCATTGTTTTTTGTGGCTGAGTAGAACTCCATGTTTCTATAAAAATTAAAGTGGTTAAATAGGAAATAAATGAAATGTTAATATGCACATTAACTTCTTACTTAAGTACAAAAAATATGCTAATTAATAATATCGAATTGTTAGGTGTTCTGGTTTGTGAAACTGTGTTTCTGGATATGCTTTCCTTTTGGTTTTGTTTTCTTTCTCATTCATTTTCTTTTGCCCTTGAATACCAAGGCTTGAATATTATAGCTTGATGTGATAGTTAATAGTATGTGTTAACTTGCCTAGTCTATGTCCAGTAGTTTGCTCAAACAGTAGTCCAGATATACTTGTGAAGGTTTTGTCAGATATGTTTAACATTTAAATCAGTACACCCAGTATGATGGCTCACACCTACAGTGTAATACCAGCATTTTGGGAGGCTGAGGCAGGAGGATCACTTGAGCCCAAAAATTTGAGGCCAGCCTGGGCAATATATTGAGACCTCAGTATATAAAGAAAACATTACCTTTTCATGGTGCTGCGTGCCTCTGGTCCTAGCTACTTGGGAGGCTGAGGTGAAAGGATCACTTAAGCTCTGGAGTTCAAGGTTACAGTAAGCTATGATTGTGCCATTGCACTCTAGCCTGGGTGACATAGCAAGACCCTGTCTCAAAAAAAAAAATACACTTTGATTAAAACAAATTATTCTTCATAATGTTGGTGGACCTCATCCAAATCAGTTAAAAGTCCTAAAAGAAAGAAAATATCAGGGTTTCTCAAACAAGAAATTCAGCTTCAAGAAAACCACAACATAGAAATCCTGTGTGAATTTTCATCCTTCTAGTATGCCCTGTGAGTTTTAGACTTGCTGATCCCTGAAATCACATGAGCCAATCCCTCAAAATAAATTTCTCCTTCTCTCCTGCTCTGTCTCCACATATCTTTGCATCTCTCTGTTTCTGTCTCTCTGTGTTGCTCTAGAGAACCCTGACTAACACATGGGGGCAAAAAGCATAAGGAAACTCAAAGCCAACAAGAGCCTGCCTTGCCTAGATCCTGGTCCTTGTAGGAGAAGTAGAGTATACAGATAGTCTCTGACTTAGGATGGTTTGACTTATAATTTTTCAACTTTTCCATGGTTCAAAAACAATATATGTTCAATACACTCCTCCAGATATGTCCAGATAAATCCACTGTGAGTTGAAATATCGTATGTTGAAATACACATTCGACATACAGTATTTTCAAGTTATGGTGGGCTTACAGTGACATAACTTCATCATAAATTGAGGGGCATCTGTATTCCAAAGAAGTTCTGGTGGAGTGGCAGCCTTCTGATATTCCCAGGCTGGTAGAGAGAGAGCATACTGTAAATGAACTCAGCTTTGAAAAGATTAGAAACACAAGGAAAGAAAGAAGGAGGAAGGAACTGACAAAGAAGTGAGTGCTAAGATGCATAATTCAGTCAAATAAATAAATAAATAAATAATGTGATAATTTTAAAAAATTAGAGTAATAAGGGTGCCTAGCATTATTTGCAAAAATATAATTGAAATGGTGGGGATTTTACTTGATCATATTTATACATTATATCAGTTGTTTAATCATTCTTTATTTTAAAAAGTACAAAACTTTCCAAAAGTCTAATTAATTTGAAAATTAAGGACAGTGCCATCAATTTTATTTTGCAATCCATTGTCACAGGTTGTCTATTTGGTATCCTATAATAGCTCATTAAAAATTGCATTACATTCCTTGATCTACTAATTTTAGAGTCAAATTTATATATTTATTTTATCTAAGAAAAATTTCATTTCTACTACAGCAAGAAAAGAATGAAAATTTAAGTCTCAGAAGTTGTTGGATAACTTTTAGACAGATGATATTATATGTTTCAAGCAATAACAAGGCAAATGGTATGGGTTCAGAGTTTAGGAAACTGTGAACACAATGAATAAAAAAAGACATTTTTCTTGGAGGGAAAGTTGCTCGATATTTAAAATAAAGACACCCTCTCCATTGTTATGGAATTAAGATTTTCTTTTCACCAAGCAGCAGATAAAACAACGTTTAGAAATAAAATTCTTTTTCAATAAATAGCAAAACAAAATGTTAAAATATTAACTATATATGAATACTGCATAAGTTCACTTCTAAATATTTTTACATGGCATTATACTATAGCTGAACGTTTATATTGAAATCTATTCTCTTGAACTTCATTAACAACAATTGCTTCTCTGCTTACTTTATAGAAGTGTTGTGAGGATAAAACAACATTATAGATGTGAAATCATTATGTTAGTTGTGAAAGTTGGATATGGCAGTAAAATAAAAAGAGGGAAAAGAAAATATTGACAGATAAATGCATCCCAATAAACATTTTGAAGAAGGCAGTAGTAAATTTACAGAATAAAATTGGCATAGTTCTCTTGAACACATCAAGTGTGGAAGAGAGTACATAGAACACATATTACTCATATCCCTTGCTAAAGAGTCTATATTAGTACAAACATGCTGGAGGACACATGATAGCAATTAGGCTTTTATTAAGAACCAGTGATTGCATTGTTTAGTACCTACCTAGGAATACAGTAACACCTCTGCAGAAGAGGCCATACACAAACATGTTCTTGTCGATACTGTTGGTAAATATGTCAAAAATAGAAACATGGTAAATATATTAAAAATATAAACAAGTTACCCCCGAAGCTATATATTACTCCACCTATAGGGCTAAGCATATCTCTCATGAATTTTTACTGATACAACATAAAATAAAGACACACCTAGAGCTCATCACTTTCCTTTCTCTTTACCAAATTACAGCCACCCAATTGAAGGAGACAAATTAAACATACCCGCTTACTAAGACAAACAAAATTTAAATTAGGATCCTTCAGATAAAGCAAAAATCTCTTACAGCCTTTAACTAAAAACATGCAAATGCATGTTTTAAGACTAAGCTTTCAATATTAAATGCAATAGCAACTAATCGTGTATTCAAAATACAAACTGCTTGAAATAAAAATCTGAAAATAAAACATAAAAACAAGTATAGCAATAAAAAATAGCTAAATTAGCTGTGGCATATCAAAAGTATGGGATAAAGCATTTAAAATGATGAGGTTCAAATGCCATTATGTGCTCTCAGCAGCCCCAGAGTGCCCAGTCTGCAAAAGGGTCAGCTACACTGCAGCCATCTTCCCATTGCCCTTACCAGGCCAGAAAGGGAGCAGGAAGGGTGGGCATTCTCATATTCACTGTGACTGGGTGCCATGCACCCTCCTAATCTCCCCCCACTGGCCGCATCCCAGGGATCTGAGCAGAGCAGGGGCCCACAGGCCCTCCCATCTTACATCTCAACAGCACCGCTGCTGCCACATGAGTAGCGCTGCAGCAGCTGCCACAGTTGGACCTAGGCAGAGGGAGAGCCCCAGCCACTGCAACTCCCTGGTGGTACACTGTCTACCCAGGCCCACCAGCCGTCAGTGGTCCAGCCACTACAGCAAAGTGAAACACAGAGCCACCACCCATAGTCCTGCAGCCTGCCCAGCTGCTGGCCAATGACTCCCGACTTGTCCAGGCCATCATCAAGGTCCTACAACCCACGCATGCACCAGCCATGGTTCCGTGTGCCCAGATATCTGCCAAGGTCCCACAACCTGACTTGCTGCCAGCTGTGGTCCTGCAATCCACCCAGGCACCGACCAATGTCCTGTGACCCAAGCTGGCACCTGCCGAGGTCCCAGAACCCATCCAGTCACTGGCCAAAGTCCTATGAGACATGCAGGTGCTCGCCAAAGTCACCTGACATGCCCAAGCACCAGCTAAGTTCACACCACCTGCTTCTGTTGAGAGGGACTTACCCAACCTCTTGCCCAAGCTTCCAGCAGTGGCCTGGGACAAACCCATCACTCTGAATAAGTATACCCCAGCACTGGCTCAGACTGTGACAACCACAGGGAAACAGGGTGTTGCAGAACAGCTACGTTACAGGCTTTTAGTGCAACTGTCCCTCTCCTGCTGTGTCAATCCTTGGAATAGGGCACAGAAGCACTATCTAGGGATCTTTCCTCTTTCTCACTAATCAGGAGAGTTCCCAGGAAAGGAGAACAGGTGCACCACAAATCCATCAGCCCTGAACAAAGAGAAGATGTTTCAGATGAGAAGAAACCAGCAAAAGAATTCACTCAACATGAAGAAACAAGCTTATTCAACACCCCCAAAGGATCACAATAGATCCACAGCAATAGACTTCAACCAAAAGGTAATTGTTGAAATGTCTGAAATGGAATTCAGAATGTGGATGTCAAATAAAATGAATGGAATTGAAGAGAAACTTGAAAACCAACACAAAGAAGCCAAAAAATATTTCAGGACATGAATGAAAAATATGAATATTTGCTAAAGAAATAACAACATAAGAAGGGCTATAACAGAACATACAAGAAATCAAAGAGTCATTTAGGGAATTACAAAATTCATCAGAAAGCTTCACAACAGGCTAACCCAAGCAGAAGAAAGAATCTTAGAGCTTGAAGCCAGGGCTTTCAAACTAACACAGTCAGTCAAAGACACAGAAAAAAGAATAAAGACGAATGAACAACCACTCAGAGAAATATGGCACTATGTGAAATGAGCCAATACACCTCTACAAATTATAGGTATCCCTGAGGGAGAAGAAGCAAAAGCAAAAAGCCTGGACAATATATTGAGAGAATTACTTAGGAGAATGTCCCTGTTATCACCAGAGATACAAATATCTAGATACAAGATGGTCATTAAACACCGGGAAGATTTACAGCAAAGGAGACATCTCCAAGACACATAATCATCAACCTGGCCAAAGTTAAAATGAATGAAAAAATTTTACAAGCTCCAAGATGAAAGCAACAGCTAACCTACAAAGGAAAATCCATCAGACTAACAGCAGACTTTTTAGTGAACAGCTTAAAAGTCAGAAGGAATTTAGTCTTCTTAAACAGAAGAACTGCCAGCCAAGAACTTTGTATTCTGCAAAACTAAGTTTCATAAATGATGGAGAAATAAATACTTTTCTAGGCAAGCAAACACTAAGGAAATTTGCCACTGTGAGACCTGCCACAGAGAAATGCTCAAAATTGCATTATACATGGAACAGCAAAACAAATATCCACCAGTGTAACAATACCCAAAAGGTAAAGCTCACAGTTTTTATAAAACAATAGCACAAGAGGGAAAAAAACAATAAGATTTCATCCAACGATGAACAGAACGGCATCCTATATTGATACTAACACTTAACATGGTTAAGTGTTAAGAACAGTCTGAATGTCCACTTAAAAGACATAAACAGGCTGAATGTATACGAAAACACAACCCAAATATTTCTTGTCTCTAGGAAACACATCAAAACCATAAGAAATCACACAAACTCAAGATAAAGGGATGGAAAAATTATTCTAAGCAATGTAAACCAAAAATGAGCAAGTATAGCCATTCTTGTTTCAGATAAAATAGACTTAAATCAACAATGATTAAAAAAGGGTAAAGATAGTCATTATAGAATGGTAAAGGGAGCCATTCAACAAAAAGAAGACTTAACAATTCTAAATACACACACACACTCCTAATACACAAACACAAACACACCTAGCATGGGAGCTCCAAGATTCATAAAGCAAATTCTACCAGGTGAAAACAAAGGAATAAACAGTAGCATTTTAATTACTGGGGACTTCAATATTTCACTGACAGAATTGGACAGATCATTAGTCATAAACTGAATAAAGAAACAACGTATTAAATGAGACTCTACAAATGACCTGATAGACTTTTACAGAATATTCTATCCAAAATCTACTGAATATACATTCTTCTCATCAACACATGGGGCATTTTCCAAGATTGATCATATCACTGGCCACAAAAGAAGTTTCATTAAATTCAAAAATATTTAAATCATACCATGTATCTTCTCAGACCATAGTGGCATAAACTAGAAATCAGTTATAAGGAAAACATTCAAATCTATACAAAATCATGGAATTTAAACAACGTGTTTCTGAATAATCCTTGGATCTTTGATGAAATTAAGATGGAAATCAAAAGATTCTCTGAATTGAATGACAAAGGGGACACAAGCTCTCAAAATCTATAGGATACATAGATTCCCCTAGGGGGAAGTTCATAGCCTTAAATGCCTTCATTGAAATGAGAGAAAGACCATAAATTAACACCCTAAGGTCATATCTCAAGGAACTAGAAAAAGAAGAACAAACCAAACCCAAAGCTAGCAGAAGGAAAGAAATAAAAAAGCTTGGAGCAGAAGTAAATTAAATGGAAAGCCAAAAATAATGCAAAGGATCAAAGAAACAAAAAATTGGTTCTTTGAAAACATAAACAAAATGGATGGATGACTAGACAGATTAACCAGAAATAGAAGAGAAAGAACTCAAATAAATTCAATAAGAAATGAAAAAGGAGACATTGCAAGTGATACTGCAGAAACACGAATATTATCTGTGAATACTATGAAAATCCCTATGCAAACAAACTAGAAAACCTAGAGGAAATGGATAAATTCCTGGAAACAAACAACCTCCCAAGCCTGAATGAGAAAGAAACAGAAATTCTGAACAGCCCGATAACACACACACAAAAAAAAATCCCTGGACAAAACAGATTCACAGCTTATTTCTAAACATCTGGACCTAGTGCGCAGCAATCTGAGAGGAAATACAAGTGGTGCAGTGTGGAGGTTCCAGCACAGAAGGAGGCCTGACCATGTTCAGTCTGGGGAGGCCTGGGCGGGCAGGTGAGTGGTCACAAAAAGGCAGGTGTGACAGCCACCAAACCACAGAATGATGTTTAAGGGTAGGACTCCAATATCGGAAGGGAAAACTTGCCTAGTTGAAGCCAGAGTAGTCCCAGTCCTATTGTCACTGTGATAAAGTGGACAAACAGTTTGATCCTGGCAGCAAGGCAGAAGAGAAAACTGGCTGCTTTCCTTCCTTGGGAGAATTTGACGCTTTGTTCCCATTGTCCTTTTATCCTTCCCTTTGTGTTGCCCCAGAGGATAAACATGGTCATCTGATGATAGACTCCAGCAAAACAAATTAAAGGATAGCATATCTGTAGGGAGGAGAAACAGCATTTTTTATATTTTGGGGAGGCAGGTTTGCATTGACCTTGTCTTTGAGTAGTATAGTCTACCTTTCCCCTTTGATCTAGAACTTCAAAACCATAGTAACTGAAATGACTGCATCTCAGTGCTGTGCAAAGTGAGGACTGCCTGTATCATGTTCGTGAACTGTAAACTCAATATTTTTAAGATGTGTTTTCACAAAATTGATTCATAGATTCAGTGAAATTCAATCAAAACTAAATCATTCTCTTTTAAAGAAATAGGCAAGTTAATTCTCAGATTTTTATGGAAATTCAAAAGGTTGAGGATATCCAAAACAAACTTGAAAAAGAAGAAAAATGTTGGAAGACATTCACTTCCTGGTTTGAACACTTGCTATAAAGCCACAGGACACAAGATAGTATAGTATATATCATCTTAAGGATAAGCATAGAGAGTTGTGATAAACCCACACATACACAGTTAACTGATTTTGACCAAGATACCAAGTTATTCCAATGGTAAAAAGAAAAGCTATTTAAAAAAGCTTGTTCCTGGAGCAAGAGGATATCTGCATGGAAAAAATGACAACCACCACCAAACTCTCAAAACTAGCTCACTTGATGCAAAACAGTAATAATGCAAAATGGATCACTGACCTGATCTATAACCCCTAAGTCACAATATTTATAAGAGAAGACATAGAAGAATATCTTTATGGAATTGGGGATGGCAAATATTTTGGGGGACAGATCACAAAAAAGCATGAAACATTAAAAACAAAAGAATGATATATTGTACTTCATCAAAATAAAAAAGTATTCTCTCCGAAAGAAAATTTTTAAAATAAATAGACAAGCCACACACTTAAAAAATATTCACAACAGATATATCTGACAAAATACAGGTATCCAGAATATATAAAATCTTCAAATAATCAATTTAAACACAAATAAGTATAAGTAAGAATTTGTTTCCATTTTTGATACTTGACTGATGACTATCAAAATCCACCACATCTTTCTCTATTGCTCCCCGCTCCCATCTTAGAAAGCTGATGAGAAAGTCCAGGGGATCCCTTTCTTGGGACTCACAGATAGTTCAACTTATGCAAGGAAACCTCCACTCCAGCACTTCCTCAACCACCATAAACTCCCTCCCAGCCTCCCTACCTTGCTCTCTTCAGAAATTTTGGATCCTGCTCTGCCCTTCCTAGAAAGCCTCATTATGTGATTAACATTTTCACACACTCCAGATGAATGTATTTTACCATTGGGCTCAAAATCAAAACCAAATTTAATGGGTGGGGCCCATCTTTTCTCTATAGTGTGACTACAACAATCTAATGAAAAAGATGACAAAATGTTTGAAACAGGCACTTTACAAAAGAATGGCCAATAAACACATCTAAAGGTTTTCAACATCTTGACTCAGCAGGGGAATATGAATTTAAATCCATAATAAGATAACCCTACATTCCCACCTGAATGGCTAAAATTACTTAAAAATAAAAAAAGACCAACAATAGCAAATGTTCAGAGGGAGGTAGGACAACTAGAAAACTCATATATTGCTGGTAGGAGTTAAAATATTATACTTTGGAAATCTGTTGGGCAATTTCTTATAAAGTTCTTCATACATCTGTCCTATGACCCAGAAATTTTATGATTAGATATTTACACAAGAGAATGTAAAACATCAGATTTCAAATATATTTGCACTAGAATATTTTACAGCTGCCTTGTTCATAATAGCCCCAAATTAGAAACAAGCCAATTGTTCACCTATAGGAAAATAAGTAAACAAATTGTTGCATATTCATGCAATTAAATGCTATTCATCAATAAGTATGAAAAACTGTTGGAACATGCAACAGCAGAGATGAATCTCAAAAACTTTATGTTAAGTAAACAAATTAAGACAAAAACGAATGTGAAAATCTGCTGCTCAGTTTAGCTGCCATGGGAAACAGAGCAACTGCAGCTGCTGCCCTTCTGAGTCCACATCACAATAGCATCAAGGCAATGAATGCTTCTGTGGCCTCTTCCTAGCCAATGACTAATGCCGGCCCATTCCTGCAAGACACAGGACTCCTCTAACGAGTCACTTTGCCTTGAGGACATTTCATGTGCCTAGTTGAATTTTCCTTGGAACTCTTGGAACTGTGCTTTAGTAGGAGATTCTTTCTACCCAATCTTTCTTGTTTCTCTTCCCTTTCACAAGTGTCAGACCTGCATTACAGTCTGAAGGCTTTTGATGTCTTCTCTGCATCATTCTAGAAACATCTTTTACCACTTGTTGAAATGTTTATTAAAAAAAAATTAAAGTGTTGGAAAGGATGTGGAGAAAAGGGAATGCTTGTACACTGTTGGTAGAAAGTAAATTGGTATAGCCATTGTGGAAAACAATATGGAGATTCCAGAAAAAATTAAAAATGGGACTACCATAGGATCCAGCAATCCTACTACTGGGCATATATCCAAAGGAAATAAAGTCAGCATATCCAAGTGATATCTCTGCACTCTCATGTTCATAGTAGCATTATTCACAATAGTCAAGATCAACCTACATGTCCATCAACAGATGAATGGTTAAAGAAAATAAAGTATATACACACAATAGAATACTAGTCAGTTTTAAAAAGAAGGAAGTTCTGTCACCTGTGACAGCATGGTGAAATAGGTCAGGCACATAAAGACAAATATCAGTGATTTCACTTATATGTTGACTCTAAAATGGTTGACCTCATAGAAGCAGAGAGTAGAACAGTGGTTACCAGAGGCTGGGGAAAGAGGGAAGGGTAGTGAAAATAAATAAATGTTGTGCATGTCTAATTCTTTCTTGTGGTCAGCTTCTCAGAGAAGTCCATACTGTAAAACTC
Organism: Lemur catta; assembly: GCF_020740605.2. Taxonomy (NCBI): domain Eukaryota; kingdom Metazoa; phylum Chordata; class Mammalia; order Primates; family Lemuridae; genus Lemur; species Lemur catta. The sequence continues at coordinate 83,575,287 of NC_059131.1, forward strand.
TGTATGTATGAAGTTCTAAAACTTTCATAATTAATTTATGATGATAGAAAATAAAACACAGTTTATGGTGGTGGATTATAATTGAGTGTAGAAAGTGGTGAGGGGATTTTTGGGGATAATGGAAGTGTTCTGTATCTTCTACTGAGTAGGGATTTCATGTGTTTATACAATTGTTAAAATTCCTTGAACTGAACACGAGAGAGAGAGAGAGAGAGAGAGAGAGAGAGAGAGAGAGAAAAGGAAAGCAAAACAATTGAGTAAAAGCACATATGTCATAATAATTTAAAAGACAGAATAAAACTGCCTTTATTGATATATGACAAAATCACAGCCATAGAAAATCCTCAAGACTCCCTCCCTCTCCAAAAGAAAATAAGAAAAAAATAGTAAATTCAAAATTACGGGAAATAAGGCCTCTATACAAAAATAAATTTTATTTCAATGTATACTAACTGTGAGGAGTGTGGTTAAATGATGACCTACAGCTGTTGGCTCCTTACGGCCATCACAGATGTTGTGACATTATAATTGGGATGACCCATGTCAGTGACTGAACAAGACTGTGATACAAGGGCCTAAGACATTTCCGTCCAATGCCAGACTTCTCTAACAAGCAATCTTCTCTCCCAATATGCTGGCAAAGACTTTATAGTAGTAGCCAAGGGAACTTGACCTGCAGAGAATTGTGAATAGTTACTAGAGCAAGACATCTCTAGCACACAAAAAAGGGCAGCCATTAGGGTACTGCCAGATAATAGATAGATGATACAGAGAGAGAGAGACAGAGAATTTTTTAAAAAATAAAGTAAGAATAGATGATAAGGTGGCTGAGGACATTTGCCACAATAAAAAGTCAGAAATCATTATCAAATTCCTTGACCTGTAAATTTTTGACTATAGTACTGTCCACTTCTCCAGGAGGAAGAACTCTAAAACACCACAGCATATATATACTATAATAATTCTGTAAGTTATTGCCCAGAGGAACTATGGCCATTTACTCAGATGATTATATTAATACTTTGGATAAAAGAGAATAGCCAGGTATTTTGAATACTATTAAATAGAGTGTCTGAATGGACATTGGTTCCCAGACCAACAGCATCATCATGACCATTGTTAGAGTTTAGGGATTAGGGGGCCCTGGTAGTAAGTGGAGTCCTCACTAAATCCAGATTATAATAGGTCCATGGGATCCACAGACCCATTGGTCATTTCCCGAGTACTTGAATGTGTAGTTGTTATTGGCATATTTGGTATTGGGTAGTTAGCCTATTGGATAAGAGCTATTATAATGAGCTTGTGGAACTCCTCCCCTCCCTGGTCAAATATTATCATATCTCACATTCTGAGTGCTCAGAGTGGCAAAGATTAAAGCCACCACAACAGATCTAAAGAAAGCAAGGTTGGGTGATCCCATATCTCCAAATAATTTTCCATCCTGGTTTCTGTAGCAACCAGATGTGTCCTGGAGAATAATTATATATTACAGTAAACTCAACCAATACTAGGCTCACTTGTAGCTGTCATGCTATCAAAATTATTGGTCCATGGATATGTGGTACTTGGCTATTGATTTAGCAAATACATTCTTTTTAATTCAAGTCAAAAACGAGGATTAGAAACAAGTCATACTCACATGAAACAGGCAACAGTATGCTTTCACAGTTTTGCCTTAGGGCTAAGTTAACTTTCTTGTTCTGTTTCATGATATAATGTAAAGAGATCTAGACCATTTGGCATTCTACAGAATGTCACACTGCTTCATTACATCAATAACCGCATCCTGTATGAGCAAGAGGTGACAAGCATGCTCACCTTGGAAACATCTTCTCTAGAGGATGGGAGATACACCCTATTATGTTTTAAAGACCTGCCACTTCAGTGAAATTTTTAAGGGTCTGGTGATTAAGAATGTTTCAGAACATCCTCTTCAACGTAAAGGTAAAATTACTATCACCTGAAACACACACTGCAAAAAAAGAAGTGCGACCTAGTCAGGGTCTAGAGAAACACTGCTCTATTCCTCACATCAGGTGACACGCATGGCTGCCAGTCTGAGTGGGACCTACAGCAGGAAATGGCTCTGCAGCAAGTTCACACTATGATGCAAGCAGCCCTGCAGCATGAATAACAAAATGCAGAAGACCTAGAATTTTGGAAGTTTCAGTGGTGGTAAAAGATACAGTGTGGAATTTATGGGATGCCTCTGTGGAAGAAGAATTACAGTGGAGACCTCTGTAGTTCTAAAGCAAAGCCATGCTATATTGTTTGGAAAATGGTACACTTCTGGGTAAACAGAATTTGGAATGCTACTGGGTTCTGATAGAGCTGAAAGGCTGATAGCATGATACTAAGTGATAATGTATTCAGAACCGTTCATAGTGAATATTGTCCTAGCAGACCCACTAAGTCACAAAACTGTGTGTGCCCAGCAGCCATCAATAATAGGATGTGTATTGGGCATACGAAACTGAGTTCAAGCATGGACAGAGGACACAAGCAGGCTGCATGAACCTGTACTCCAGCCCCCCATTACTCAACATGGTTGAACTAACACCCCTCTCTCCACTCATAACTGCAACTGCATGGGGTTCCTGTATGAGAGCTAATAAAGTAGGAAAAATCCAAGATTCACTTATGCAAGGGTCAGTTCCTTAAGTAAGTAGCTGAAATAGACAGTGATGTATTACAGCCATATTTGGGGTTGGACTTTAAAACCAGTAGAAAGGAAACACAGCAAGAGTCCCATTTAACTAGAAGCTATAGCTTACAGTAGGCACTTTGGATGCCTTGCATCCAGTGTCCAATAATTGAGAAGAGGGGTCACCATCTGTAAATATACATATGCAGAAAGCCTTACCTGAGATGAGTTTGATGACCAAGGGCTTGAACACTTCTAGGAATGAGGGTTTGGGTTACATTACCAAATAACACTGAGATCAGTAAAGGTGAAAGATTAGGGAGAGGGGAAGTTATAATGACAGTGGAAGAAGAAGTTAAGGAATATCCACTGCAGCCCAAAATCAACTGCAGAAACTATACAGGGCTTTACTGAATCTTACTAACCTTCAGATTCTGAGTGTCCCTTCAGGCAGAGAGGCTCTCAGGACGCAGGATGAGGTTCTCCCCAAATATGATGGAGTGGATCCGTATAGCACCAGGCCTAGGCTGTGACAGACTTGGCTTGAACTGCTCAGATCACCCTTCAGGATTACACTCTGCTCAGGGTGGTCCCAGGCAATAAGAGCAAGACTGAGTACCCATATCTGCTCCACATGGAGGATCCTCCAGCTGGCAATCTCTGTATCAGAGCTGCATCTCAGTTTGATGGCTCTTTTTGCCTAGTCTTGCTTCTATCCTTTTTCTTTAATACATATGACTCCCTAATAATCAATTTTGCAATTCTAATTCCATTTTGTTCTGTCCTCCACAGAAATCTCAATGGAAACAGATAATATCTGTGTAGATAGGAATTTTCTAGGACACAAGGCACCAACGATCTATCTGTATATCTAATCCATCTACCTATCTAATACTTTAGACCTAATCAAAAGTAAAAATTTCTGCTAATAAAACAATTTTGTGAAAAAAATGAAAAGGTAAGTGAAAGACTGGGAGAATATGTTCAAAATACCTATATTTGATAAAGAGCTTGTATCTAAAATATATAAAGAATTCCTACAAGTCAATAGTAACAATTCAAATATGCCACTTAAAAAATGGTAAACATGAAACATTACAAACCTCACAAAAGAAGATATATGAAAATGAATAAACACGTGAAAATGGACTTAACATCAGTAGTCTTCAGGAAATTGCAATTCAAAACTGCAATAAGGTACCATTAGACACTCATTGGAATAGTTAAAATTAAAAAGCCAGAAACACCAAATGTGAGTATGTGTAGTAATCAGAACTCTCATACATTACTGATAGGTATTAAAATGTTATAGCCATTTTGGGAAATGGTTTGGCATGTTTTTTTAATAATATTATTAATATGTTTAGCTTATGATCCAGCAATTTTACCTCAAAATATTTACTTCCATCTTCCCCCAAAATGCAAACATGCATCCTAGATAAGTCTGAAAAAGAATGTTCATGAAAGCATTATTCACAAATAGCCCAAATTTTAAACCACCCAAATGTCCATCAATAGAATACATAAACAAATAATGGTATATTCATATAATGATATATTACTTAGCAATTCTAAAAACTAAACTATTAATTAAAACAACAAAATAAATGATCTCAAAATGTTGTGTTAAATATGAAAGCTAGGCACAGAAGAATACATATTATATGATTACATTTGTGTAGAATGCAAGAATAGGCTGAATTAATCTACGGTGATAGAAATCAGTACAATAATTGCCCTGGGGCACAGAAATACCTGAAAAGGAATACAAGGAAACTTTCCAGGATGATAGATATGTTCTTTCTTTTAACTAGCATTGTGGTTACATGGAAGTTTACATTTGTCAATATTCTTCCCAGGGTATGCTCTGTACATTTTATTATACGCAAATTGCATTTCAGTTATTGCCTCCAAATAAAACATCAAAGCAGAAGCTAGAAAATTGCATGTGATAAATAAAATTAAATTGATAGAAGGAAGAAATTGAAGGGAAAAAAGGAACAGTAAAGATTTAAGATAGAGGAGAAAGAAATGAAAGCCAAGAGTTTTGATGGAAGGTGGAGGGAAACCATGGAGAAAGAATGACATTATAATAAATTGGAAAAGGATATTAGAAAAGAGAAATGTAAAAAAAAAAAAAGAAGTATAGCTAAGATGACAAAGGATACATGAAAATTTCCACACAAAGGGTTGAAAAAGTGATGATTTTATTTACTCTCAAGAGAGAACCATGAATGCTCGGAGAAAATTAATGCCCTGCCAAGTGACCATTTTATCGTATCTATTGATTGCAGCATGTATATTATTCTTTCCTCCTGGGACTTTTAAAAACTTGTTTGCCTTCTATTTCTTACATAATATGAGTCTTAAAGCACAAACACAAATATATTACAATGTAATATAAACCACCATTTTGTACAGACTACCAGTACAGATAGAACCTTTTCCCCCCAGCCTTTAACCCTTGTGTACATCTTACATCTATTAAATAGAAGCAAACAGCACCTTAAGTAGAAATGTGGAATAAAAAGGCACTGGTGTTTATAGGAAATTTATTCTACAAAAATAAAATTACATTAGGCGATTTAAATGAGCTAACTCAGTTAATCCCTCTGATGTTCATAGATGTTTCTTGGTAGGAAAACCATCTCTGCTGAACATGCAGTGGTGCTTGGAACCAATTTCTACTGACTCATAAGAGCAGATTATAAAATATTCAGGCATTTTGTGAGCTGGTTGATATTAATAGTTTGAAATTGGTCATAATGGGAGTGCTTACACCATACGTATCAGCAAACACTACAAATTGGAATATTTTTTTCTCCACAGAGCTAGTTTACCAGCATAGCACTGTTTGTGTTCTTGCTCTTTGTAACTAATTAATTTTATTAAATTAATATGCGTCATGTCCGTTAAATTGTTCTCTTCACAAGAGATACAAAATATATTTTATTTTATTTTATTTTGCACAGTATATTGAATCTCAGTGCCTAGCAGTGTAAGCATATGAATGAATAGTACACTTTCCATTTTACCGATAGAGATATTGAGTCACATGGTTTTATAACTTATCAAAGTTCACATAGCCAGGCAGTAACAGAGCCATGAGGCAATTTTACTGTAAAACTCTATTCTGTCCATTGACTATACTATCCCTCGAAGAAGGTAGTAGTCAACAAATAATTCAAACAAAGAAACAAAAGAATCAAACATGTTCTTTGATACAGGAATTTGGAATAAATAATATATTTTCTGAGTAATTTCAGATCAATCCAGATATCATATTAATATTATTTTTAATATGATGATATAAAATACCAAGTTTATATATTAATACCAATCTGTATTTATAGAAAATTCTCAGGTATATCAAATGATACTGAGATTTTATTATGTTTTAATAGCATAATGAATGACTAAAACGTTGGGTTCTGAGCTCTGCCTGGATTCAAACCAAGCTGTGACAACTTCCTGGCTTATTAGCTATCTCACATTGAAAAAGTTATTCAAGTTCTCTAAGCTTCACTTTCCTCTCCTTGAAATATCTAAAATCGAAATTAAAAAATTTCCTGAAATACTTAACCCAGAATGGAGTAAGTAAATTAGTAGGAATATAAAAATAGTAAATATATTTTATTTATAAATGTTTGTTTTAAAGTGATATACAGCCACATAGCTTGAAGGAAAATTAATTTTTATGTTCTGAATTAGTGATAAAATGAATCATCTATGTGGAATTAACTCAAAAGATTGTCATGTGCTAAAAGAGAGATGGATTTAGAATATGCTTTGTTTTAATTAGCATGACAACAGTTACATCCAAAAAGTATTTTTTATAGAAAATTCTGTTAAAAGAAGACAGAAGCTCTGCTTGAAGCTTATGAAAGGGGGGAGAAGAAGACAGTAATATGCATATAAGTTTTTTGTACTTTGGTTTAGGTGAAATTTGCTAGAACTAAACACCTCATTAACCTGAGAGGTGTGTAGCTGAAATTGTTCATGGAGACAAAATATCCCCTGAGACTATCACTTTGCACTAATTCTGTAATCAATAAGTAGCCCTCTGATGATTCATTTGACTTCCAGGTTATCTCCTACTGGGGAAGCCTAGCTAATGGCTCTCTCTAAAAGGCTAACATTTATTATGCATTAACATTTTGTTACATCAATTTATGTATCAGTCTTTCTAAATATGAGTTGTTCTTGAATGAATATATATAGCAAATTTTCAATTAGCCAATTTCTAGAACTTCATAGCAGACAACAGGTTTGTAGAATGGTCATCTACTCTGAGAGGTGCTGGTTGGTGGGCCCTCACCCCAGAGACAAGCCAGACTTCCTCCTAGCAATTTGTGTCTCCTTCTCTAAACATGCAAAGACTTAGAAATGTGAAAGTTTTAGATACATGTAGATGATGGTCATCCTTATCTCTTTGGGTTCCCACATCAAAAGTATGAGGAAAATAGGGAAAAGCATATATTTACAAATTTGCAGTTGAAAAAACATAAGGCCACAAAAAGGCAGAGCTGGTCATAACATGGATAGTAGGAGTTAAAACTCTGATCACAAATAAGGTCATTTCTCTCCTGAGTAAAATCTAAGCCCACAGCACATTCTGTCTCTACTGATATCAGTGAGTGAAATAAGATAGTAAGTCTTTGATTCCTAAAGAAGTTTTTTGAGAAGAGTCTCAGAGGGATAAACGAGTTAATGTTCACTTTTCTAACAGAGTGGGAAATACTCTGTAAGGGGAAAAAAAAGACAACAGGCTTTTCTTAACACATCATTTTTATTTCACTTTTAAATTGCATCATATATCTATAAAATAGGTATCCATCATTAAATAGTTAACAAATATTAACTTGGTTATTTATAATTTCAAGTGTATATCTTAGTTGAATTGTATCACTTAATAGAATTGATTGTTGCTAAAGTGAGCCTTCCTAGGACCAGAAAAATAAATAGAAAGATATTTGTTAAAGCTTACACTGAAACAAGATTGCATTAAAGAACTGTTTTCAGACTAAATTAAATGATGCTGGTTTTTATTTATTGATTTTTTAAATCATACCGATTATATTCTCTAGTACCTATAAATGCATTTAAACAGAAACATGTAAAAACAGCACACTAAAATTCCCCAAGTGTGAATTCATTTATTTAATGTCAAATGCAATTTTACATTGAGTCCATTTCTTTCATAGTAACTTAAATAACTATAATCACTAATAGTATTTTTTAAAACTAATTTTAAATCAATTATTTCTATACAATTACTAAATCTTCTCTTTTTAGCAAAAAGTGACTAAAACTTTGAATAGTCCCAGAGGACGTGAATTTTATACCATTCAAAGAGCACTAAATAAGGCAGAGACAATCCTGACAGTACAATTGCAAAGACTAGATTAATACTGATCATTGCTTGACTAATTTTGCCTTCACAGTTGGACAGCCAAAGTGCTTCCACAGACGTTATGCTGTTGATTGTCATAAAAACAAAATGACCTTAAGATAATCACATAATTTTAAAAAGTAGAGATAGATTTAAGAAATTTTGTAATAAGGATCATTTCGATTACTTATTTTATTAAACACACACAGTGCTGGATGCAGAATCATAAAAAAAAATTAGAATTTTAGCAATTTCAAACTGCATGTGATCTTATCATTTTCTTTACTTGTAAAATGGAAATCGAAATGGAAACCCATCTCAGAGCTTAGGAGGCTTAGAGGGGACTGCAAACATTAAGGAGTCTGTGCATAACAGATATCATTCATTTGTTTATAAACCACACTATATTAGTGTCAGAAATGCACCAATGAATAAATCTGATCTCTATTTTTTTTTTTTTTTTTGACACAGAGTCTCACTCTGTTGCCCAGGTGAGTGCCGTGGTGTCAGCCTAGCTCACAGCGACCTCAAACTCCTGGGCTCAAGCGATCCTCCTGCTTCAGCCTCCCTAGTAGCTCAGACTACGGCCATGCACCACCACACCCAGCTAACTTTTTCTATTTTTAGTAGAGATGGGGTCTCATGCTTGCTCAAGCTGGTCTCGAACTCCTGAGCTCAAGCTATCTTCACGCCTCCACCTTGGTCTACTCAGGTGCTAGCATTATAGGCATGAGCCGCCATGCCTAACCCTGATCTCTATTTTTAAGGAGCATGCAATAGTGCTATGTTACTCTTTCATTACACTATTCTTCCTTCCTTTCTCTAAAAACATTTACCAGGTCTCATGTCTCATAAATCATGTAAATAAATGCTAATGATTCCCAAATCTGCACTTTAGACATTGCTTTAGGCTTAAAAACCAATCTCTGCCTTTTTACTCCTATACATCTACATACATTTCACATCTATGGGCATCAAGCACTACGTATTTGTAAACCTCTAAATAAATTATTTCATCATCTGTCTTCTCTATCTCTGTCACATGGAAGGAACTGCATAGTCACACATGAATGGTCATACCAATAACCATTCAGTTTTGTTTTATTTATTTATTTATTTTTATTTCAGCATATTATGGGGGTACAAATGTTTAGGTTACATGTATTGCCTTTGCCCCATCTGAGTCAGAGCTTTAAGCATGTCCACCCACAGATGGTGTGCACCGCACCCATTAGGTGTGAATATACCCATCCCCTGCTCTCCCCTCCCACCTGCCCAACACCTGATGAATGTTACTGCTACATATGCACATAAGTTATGATCAATTAATACCAATTTGATGGTGAGTACATTTGGTGCCTGTTTTTCCATTCTTGTTATACTTCACTTAGTAGAATGGGCTCCAGCTCTATCCAGGATGATACAAGAGGTGCTAGACACCCTTGTTTTTTGTGGCTGAGTAGAACTCCATGGTATATATATATATATATATACACACACACACACACACACACACACCACATTTTATTAATTCACTCATGTATTGATGGCCACTTGGGTTGTTGCCACATCTTTGCAATTGCAAATTGTGCTGCTATAAACATTTGAGTGCAGATGTCTTTTTTATAGAATGTCTTTTTTTCCTTTGGGTAGATGCCCAGTAATGGGATTACTAGATCAAATGGTAGATCTACTTGTAGCTCTTTGAGGTATCTCCATATTACTTTCCACAGAGGTTGTACTAGTTTGCAGTTCCACCAGCTGTGTATGAGTGTTCCTATTTCTCTGCCAACATTTATTATTTTGGGACTTTTTGGTAAAAGCCATTATCCCTAGAGTTAAATGGTATCTCATTGTGGTTTTGATTTGCATTTCCCTGATAATTAGAGATGTTGAGCATTTTTTCATATGTTTGTTGGCCATTAGTCTATCTTTTTTTGAAAAGTTTCTGTTCATGTCTGTTGCCCATATTTTGATAGGGTTGTTTGATTTTTTTTCTTGGTGAATTTCCTGAGTTCTATATAGATTCTAGTTATCAGCCCTTTATTGGATGTGTAGCATACAAATATTTTCTCCGATTCTGTAGGTTGTCTGTTTGCTCTCATGATAGTTTCCTTGGCTGTGCAGAAGCTTTTTATTTTATTTTATTTTATTTTTTTCATAAAAAAGAAATGTTTTATTATATTTTCATCATCAGGAAAATTTCCATGCAGTGGTAGACAAGGAACACATTTGTAGTCAATCCTAATAGACACTTGACAATGGGGTTATCATATGTCAGTTTAAATAAAAGTATAATAAAAGAATTTCAGAATAGAAAAAAATCTGAGATCTTCTATTCCAAATCATTGTTTCTAAAGGTATTTTGAGGCATCTGTTAGAATTTTGTTATCCAGCACAAGTCAGGCAGTTGGCAGCAGAGCACAGATTAGAACTCACATTTCCTGGCACCCAGGACATCATATAAAGCTTGTCCTTAAACTACATGGCATTAAATGCCTAACTTCTCACATTCCTTTAAAACACAAAAGTTACTTTGTTAACTTGTTTTCCTACAGAATTAGGATATTTGGCAGGGGTAAGATTTTGGCTTTATTTTGGGCTGTGCAGAAGCTTTTTAATTTGATCAGGTCTCTTTTATTTATTTTTGTTGTTGCTGGGATTGCCTTTTGGGTCTTCCTCATAAATTCTTTGCCTAGGCCAATGTCTTATTGTAAGAGTTTTTCCAACATTTTCTTCTAGAATTCTTATAGTTTCATGCCTTAGGTTTAAGTCTGTTATCCACACTGTGTGTTGATTTTTGTGAGAGGTGAGAGGTGCAGATCCTGTTTCAGTCTTCTACATGTGGCTATCAAATTTTCCCGGCACCATTTATGGAATAAGGATTCTTCTGCCAAGTGTATGTCTTTGTCTGCTTTGTCAAAGATTAGATGGCTATATGAGGATGGTTTTATATCTTCTTTATCAGTCCTGTTCCATTGGTCTATGTCTCTGTTCTTGTGCCAGTACCACAAGACTGTTTTAGTTACTATAGCCTTGTAGTATAGCTTGAAGTATGGCAAATTGATGCCTCTCTATTTGTTCTTTTTTTTTTTAGATATATATTGTGCTTTATTTGATTCTTGAGACAGAATTACCATAGAAGGAATTTACAGAAAATAGGAAACAGGCTATATAAGAATTATCAGGTAGTTTTTTAAATGCAATAGAAGAGAAACAGCAAGCTGAAAATACATGTATAATTACGTGAAAAAGAGAGAAACAGAAAAATATTGAATCCCTAAAGCATCATCACAATAGTATTTCCCGAGCTTTGGCAGAATGCAATGACTAAACAGCTTCCATGAGAGCAGACAATGGCGGGTCAACTCAATGGCCATACTTACCACCTTTCTCCACCCCAGGGAAACCTGCCGTTTTGTCCTTCACCTTAGAAGTGATTCCTTCCCACAGCTTACTCTCATCCTTTTCCTTTTCTTCCTCAGACATATGTTTCCTGCCTATTTGTTCTTTTTGCTTAAGATTGCTTTTGCTATACAAGACCTTCTCTGGTTCCATACAAAGTGTAGAATTAATTTCTCTAGATCTGCAAAAAATGTTGGTATTTTAATAGGGATTGCACTGAATCTGTAGATCACTTTGGGTAGTATAGACATTTTAACAATGTTTATTCTGCTGACCCATGAGCATGGTATGTTTTTCTACCTATTTACTTCCTCAGTGTTTCATAATTCTCCTTGCAGAGGTCTTTCACCTCCTTAATTAAATATATTCCTAGGTATTTTATTTTCTTTGTTGCTACTATGAAGGGTATTGAGTGTTTAACAAAGATCATATGATCCTCTCAATAGACTCAGAAAAAGCATTTGACAAAATTCAGCACCATTTTATGATATGAATGGTTAACAAAATAGGTATAGATAGGACTTAATCTAAAAATGATGCAAGCCATATATAGCAAACCCACAGCCATCATTATACTGAACAGGGAAAAACTGAAAGCATTCCCGCTTAGAACTGGAACCAGGTAAATTTGCCCTCTATGACTGCTTCTATTCAACATAGTGCTGAAATCCTAGCCAGAGCAATCAGATGAGAAGGAAATCAACAACATCCAAATGGGGGAAGAAGTGGTCAAATTATCATTCTTTGCTGATGATGTGATCTTATATCTAGAAAACCCCAAAGCTTCTGCCATGAGACTACTGGAATTCATAAACAAATTCAGCAAAGTCTCAGGTTACAAAATCAATGTACACAAATCAGTAGCACTCCTACACACCAACAACAGTCAGACTGAGAACTGTTCACTTTTCAAACATGATGGTTCAGTTATTCTGAATTCCCTGTATTCTTTAATGTTAATTAAATTGAACACATACACCCTCCAAAATGCCTCAAATCTGTACTTTTGGCATTACTATTTTTACTGCCATAGTTATAGTCATGTCATTTCTTCCCAAGATTATTGACATAACCAGCAAATTTACATTTCCATTTTTTTCCCACTATGGTCTAATAGATGGGACTCAAATATACTCCATGGTAAAAGGAAATTACCCATTCATTTAACTGTGAAGTCTGGGAGGAAATTGTCCCAGGAATGGTTAGGTCAAGAATGATCCAATAGGGTTTTGTCTCTGCAGACTTTGTTGAGGCAGACAACTTGCAACCCTACCACTGATGTTTCCAGTTTCTTATGGTCCCAACCTTGCAGTTGCAGTGACTAAAGAGCTTCATTCTCTTGGTAGCTCTATAGCATACAAGAAATAGACACTAATTGCCTCTTTTGTGATGACTGGACCCAGTGGGCTAGTGCATTATAAATGTCTCAACCTGAGCCAATTCATCCCTCTGGATAAGGTGAGGGAATGTGTAGTGATCAATAGATCCATCACAACCAGTTAAGAGAAGAGAAAGGCTTTCCCTCAAATTAAGGATGCTGAACTAATAAATATAACTTTTCTACTTTAGAAGTTAAAATTATTTTCCTCATGGATAGCTCTAACAAACTGCTCTGGTTTATAATACTTCCATTTCCCTACTTGCCTACAGATTAAAGGACAAACTCATTTTCATGACACAAAACCTACAAAATCTGATCTCATTTTTCTTTCCAGTTTTTTCAATAACCATTGCCTTTCTGCTCCTATACTTTACACCTCCCAGATAATTAGTCATTCCTCCATAAAAATAAAATCACATACACATGCACAAAAACACACACACAACGATAATATAATGCATGTCCCTCCAAGATAGTCTTCCTTATTATGTCTCTGCTGATTTCTCTGTCTAGAGTGCTTGCCACTTCTCCCTGACATTTCTGTCACTGTGAAGAACTCCTAATTATTTTTCAGGGTCCAAAGTAAATCTTATCATTTTTTTTGTATTCGTTTAAGGAAAGTAATGAATTCCTTCATTAGCCTTTGCATAAGTTGTGTGTATACCTTGACTACAGCACTATTACTAGCATTGTTTGTATAATTAATAGGAAGGCTGACATATAAAACCATAGTCTAAAACCTACTAACATTAGTGTGGATCATCTATTTACTGTGTGTCACTTTGGGCAAGTTATTTACCACTTGGAACCTAACTTTACTTATTTATAAAATTTGAGTGATAATAGTATTAATAATAAAATAATAGTACCCACCTATCAAGGTGACTTAGTACAATTATATGGCATATGCTCTTCTTTTGTTTTCTGGCCTCTCTGCTTTCTTGGATTTTCTCTGACTTTAGTAGCCATTATCTCCTCACTTTCTTTTGCTGGCTCAATCTCTAAGTGCTTTAAAACCCTCAGAGTTTGATTCTAAATTTTCTTCTTTCTCTTATCTATACTTGCTAACTATTAATATAAAAGCTCAGTTGATCTCATATTTTTAAAGAGCACTATAGGATGATGACATGCAAATTTTCACCACCAACCATTAACTTTTCACTGAGCCCTATATTTGTGTATCCAAAAGGATTTTAGATATGCATATCAAACTTATCAGTTCCCAAACAAAACTCCCATCACTCTTCAAATTTAACCCATCTGTAAGTTTTATAGTCTGAACACCCAAATGGATCTCACATTAACAAATTCTGAGACTCTAACACTACCAATTTGTCCAAGCTATCATCATTTTCCATTAAGACTCCCCCAAATCAAATTCTAACTGCATTTAGTAGTTCCTCACCAGCTTTCTCAGAATCTATCCCCCTACAAAACAGTTAGATTGAATTTTATAAAATGTAATGAGGGCTGGGCACTGTAGTTGAGTCCTGTAATCCTAGCACTTTGACAGGATCGCTTGAATCCAAAAGTTCAATACTAGCCTGGGCAACATAGCAAGACCCTGCCTCTACAAAAAATAGAAAAATTAGCCAAGCATGGTGGCAAGTGCCTGTAGTCTTATGTAATCATGAGGCTGTGGCAGGAGGATCACTTGAGCCCAGGAGTTTGAGGTTACAGTGAGGTATAATGACACCGCTATACTCTAGCTCAGGCAAGGAAGAGAGACCCTGTCTCAAAATAATAATAATAATAATAATAATGATATTTTCATCACTCTCTTGTTTAAAGCCTTCTAATAGCCAACCATTAAATTTTGCATAGCACCCAATTGTTTGCCATGCAGGATCAACAGCTGTCTAGTTTTCTACCTGTCTGTGCAGCTAAACACCCAAGCTGAATTCCTTATGTTTAAAGGAATAACAGTAAAAGACAGGGTTTGTAAAGCAATCTGCCTAATATTGAATTCCATCTCTGCCACATGCTAATGTGGGTGATTTATCTAATACTTCTCTGCCTCAGTTTTCTCAAGTGTAAAATGGGACTGAAAATAATAACATGTACTGCACAGGGTTATTGGAAGAATTAAATGAATTACTGTACATTAAATATCTAGATCAACTCCTGGTACATAATAAACACCATACAAATATTTGCTATTATTATATATCAGCTTGTTAACTAATTGTATTCCACACTAGAATGTAAAGCCTGGGAAACGGGGAATGTTTTCTTATTTTGTACTATTTTCCCAATATCTCGACCTTGGTCTTTCACATAGAAAACATTTAAGAAATATTTGTTGGATATATCAGTACATGAGCAATACATGCAATTTGAATGAAATCATTTAGTATATATTCAATATATTTACTATTTTTTCTTTTAACTTCAATTGTTCTCACTAATTTGAAATTATTAGACCAAGAGAGAGAAAGTGGGCTACCTTAGAGAGCACATTTATTATGATCTATGATCTGTGTTAAACACATAATATGAATTATCCTATGTAATTCTCCTAAAAGTCATGTGAGATAAATTATATGTCCATTTTTGGAGATTAGGAAACAGAAATTGAGTAAGATGATATTTTATGAGGTTATAGAATTAGTTAAGTGATATAACGAAGTCTTTAGGACTTTAAAGCTATTTTCCCTTTTTCTCACCATGCTAAAATTTCAAGTTATTCATCTTTTTATATATATTTGGATGCACAGTAATTACCATAAACTAGACTCATAATCAATGTTAATGGAATGAATTGCACACAAACAACCCTGGACAGAGAGATGTTGTTAAAAGAAACATGCCAGAATTAAAGTTGCAGAGGTAGTTTTGTATACAAAATAAAATTGTTCTGTAAGATTGATCATTATTCTTACCCATGCAAGTGCTAAAACTTCTAGGCATTCAGAGATAAATATCAAACATATTTTTGTACGATGGAGATATCATAATCTCATATCAAAGTTATTCTAATGCTATACTGTCTTGCTTTTACCTTCAGGGTCCAATTATTGAAATTATTATTGCAAATTTAAGACAATTCCATTTAACTGATTCGGAATTTTATGGGCATTTAAAAATAATATCAAGATGCCTAAATCTTAGTCATTGGAATTAATTTTCTCTAGTCAAATGCATTCAACTGCCCAATGTGATTACAGCATTGTCAAATGTACTTCAATTCTGATATACTTTTCCTCTGATTATACTTATCTTTCCAGATCTTCTACCATGAAGGTTTAAGTAGCAAAGATTTCTTTTTACTTAACTATAAGAATTGCAAAATGAATAATGACACTGACATGAATTGCACAAAATAGACCTTTCATTTTTTTATTTACAAATTTTCGAAAATCTTCTTAAAATTCATGTTCTATAGTGTTTTTAATCTCAAAAATCAAAATGCATTCATTTAATAGGCAATATGATGAATAGTGGAATAACTACTACTTAAATGAGAAAATATCTTAATTGCTTTTTCTGCCAGAAATTTCAGACAATGTGATGACTATTTTAATACATGTACTGTAATTGCTGCTATATATGGCATAATTGCACTGTTATAATAAAAGAACGGTTAATATTTCTGTTGATGGAAATTTTCATGCATAGTTGAAAAAAGACAATTCATATCTGAGACCGCAAAACGAAAAGCAAGTTTTATTTAAATATCACAATTGAGCAATGAAGGGGTGAGGGGCAGGAGTCTGGGAACAAATACATTTCTTAATTTAGTGGTAAGGGGGAAAGCTTCTCTCCAAGTTTTGCTTTAGAATGTCTTTCAATGTGTGGGGTCTCAGAATGTCTCTGGGTCTCAGCTTCCACATGTGGAAACAAGGCCTGATATTCTACATTGTGGAGGTCATGAGGACTTAATGAGGAGCCTTCTCCATTTTATCTGCGTTCTCAGTTTCTGCTCCTTTCCTCTCAACTTCGTTTCCTACATTTCTGCCACAGAAACATTTTTTCAAGTTTTTAGAATTGTGGTAAAACATATACAAAATGGCATTTGAACTATTTTAAGTATGTAATTCAGTGCCATTGCCTGCATTCTTGATGTTGTGCAACTTCTGCTACTGTCTGTTTCCAAAACTTCTTAGTAACATAAGCAGGACATTGCACACTCTGCTTGCTACTCATCAATACATTCGTAATGCACCTAAAATGTAATCGAATCTCTTCAACTTGGTCTTGAGTGGCCTCCTGGCAGGCTTCTATCAGCCCTATGGAATGGATGTTTTATTACTCCATCCTCCTCCCTATTACCTACTGGACTCGGGCAGCATCGGCCAGTCGTCCTTACACCCTCGAGTCTTGGCATCTGCTGTCTGCTTCGCCAACTGTGCATACAACAGCTTCTTCTCAGCCTTCAGATCTTAACTAAACCCTCATTCCCTGAGGGGCCCCACCAGCAGATATAATTATCCTAGGGTTTAGGTAAGAAAAATAAAGCTTAAAAAGGCTAAATAATTACACCAAGTCATCCCAGAACCTTTTGATGAAGATAAAGAATAAAAGTAATCTTCAAAACATCTACATTTTCACCATTTTTGACTATTTCTGGTCTCAACAAATGATGTGCACTCTTTACCCTTTCTCATCTAAGCTAATCACTGCCCTTCACATATGCTCTACATTCTTTGTTCTATAATACTATCTCCTAAAGGAGTCTTCAACATTGGTTAGCCCTATTCTGACATTTATTTTTGACTGCCCCCTAACATTGGTTCTTTCAATCCTATCTCTCTATGAATCTCTTCTCTCACATAGGATCTTCTTCTTCATCGTACCTATATCTATGTGTGTTTAACTTCCTTCTGGTAACTCCTCAAATGTATTCCCTACCTCAGCCCCATCACCCCAACACATGTCCACCATACAGCAAGCCAAGGGCTGTAAACTGCTGACCTGCCTCTTGATTCTGGCCTTCTATTGGTGGGAACAATGTTTCTTGTGTATGTTGCTTAATTTTTACTGTTGTCATTGCTTTTGGATTATCTCACATTTTTAAATTCAATGGTAATTCCTTTATGGAAGGTTTGCCTTCTGAGTTCACCTCTGGTTACACCACACCGTATTATCCTTAATTCTATTTTTTTTTTTTTTTACTTGTATGTTAGCAGCTTGTCTTCTGAAGCTATTTGAGAAAGTTTCTTGGGGATATTGATCATGTCTAATTCAGTGTTGCCTGCATAGCTACTCAGGTCTATTTAGTTATGTTTAGGGTTGATATTCGGCTACTAATTGGCCATAAAAAATGTTAACACATTAAAATACTTCCAAACCAAATGCTAAACAGGCACAGTTCTGATCTTCTCCCTCTCAGTGTTCCACTTCCAAGGACATCCTAGCCTCATCCTGAAAACCACTGGATTATCTGGCAATCCAGCAGTCAAAGATAATATCTGGGCTTGTAGTGGCCTCCAAGACCCTATTCCAACCTATAACTGGCATATTTTCTTATGGATTGAATCTCCCTACTGGCTTACAGGCTATCAAACATTATAAATTTCACTCTTAGTATATGCGTAAGATTTTATATCTGTAATGGAAGGTATCTATCTAATACAAACACAGCACATGCACACAAACACACATAATTAGTATCAAAATGTTGCCTCCACTTTAGTACTAGTTGAAAGTCTGCTTCTACTCTAGATCTTTTCTTTGTCCAGTCTTGTTCACCTTCACTTTATCTTTCTCCACCCATGTAAATCTCTCTCTCACTAGCACACTTCCACATGCTTTAAAGATGCTCTCGAATGCTGTTGAAGTTACAATCACTAGGCAGAGTACGAGTATGTCAAATTTCTATGTAAAATATTCAGTCCTTCAGACACCAGGGTATATACTATACCACAGTATAGTTTGTGGTGGGCATTGTGCTAGATGTTTCACATAACTTATTTTAAAATATTGCAACAGATAAAAGATAAAACATAAAGTTGGGAAGAATTCAAATCTGGCTCTTTATGATTTCAAAGACAGTACTTTAATTACTCTGCTGTCTAGTTCTCAAGACACAAAATTTCTAAGCAGAAAATGTGGAATAATCATCATCATCATCATCATTCCATATTTATGTACACTTGGCCCAGAGGCATGAATATAATCATCCTTTTAAGTATACTCTGGCCCTATTAGCGTGACTTAGAAGATGTGTACACCATATATAGACATTTCTCTTATATTTCCTAGTGACTTTGAGGGAATCAAACTATCTCTTCTCCATATGTTCAGGTGTTTAAATCAGGGAGAGTAAAAATTCCATAGGCCTGGCAGCCATTAGTAAATGCCCATGGTATTTGTTTCCCACTGAGTTCAAATGTATTTCAGAATACTCCTCAACATTGTTCTCAGACTGCTGTACCAGATCTAAGCTAGAGGGTTGGGTGAACACTTCTTCCCACATATGCAATGAGCTGTTGATTAGCTCTTATTTAATTGGTCTATAAGACTCTGACTTTCCTTGCATCTTTTTTTCGTCACTGGAAATTGTAAAATTCCGCTTTTATAATTGGTTATATAGTGCTATATGATAACAAGAAAACCATGCAGTTTAAAATTTTGAGATGTGTGAAGTCAAAATTCAGTTTAGATTCAGATTTAACTTAGATGTGAAAGCTACCCTGAAGAATATGGTTTTAACCTTTTCATGAGGACTTTAATTCCATGTAGATAATGGAAAAACACCTAGACGACAGATTTCCAAAAAAGCAGGGAAACGAAGTTTGAAAGTACACTTTTCCATAAAAGAAATTATAACACTGGAAAGAAATTATCAAAATCTACTTTTATTAGAACTATGGAAACTAACCAAAAGCTTTAAACAAGCTACTTGTGTTTTTAAGAGATGCATTGAATCTGGCTAAGAACAGTAAGTTTTGTTGTTTTACAGCTTAATCTAATCCTATCCTTATTTCCTTAACTCTGTGGTAGCCTTGAAAACTAGCAGTCTCATAAGCATGAGACCTATAAAAACCAACAGACTGGCAACCACTGGAGGGGCAGATGGTTTCAGAATTCCCCAAGAAGTCTCGTCCCTCAAGAATTATTATGACTTGAACAGATTGACAAAGATGGCAGACGAGAAAAACTTCCAGTCGGAGTGTCCCTGTAAGAAAGATAGATTTTAGATGAAAGTGAAACAAATAAACAGGTAGACAATCATAGATCAGATGAGAATCAGAAGGAATGGTGCCTGAAACCACATGAGACTCCACAGGAAGAAGCTGTGGAGGAGAACTGGAAGGAGAAAGGCATCCGCATGGTCTAAACCCTGAGAGGCTTGGAGACCAGTGACGAGGGTAGGTGGAGCAGTTAAATTTTTCCTCCCTTGCCTCTCACACTGCTGGTGGGCTCCTGAGCTGCTGGAAAGACCTGCCAGCACCCGCCCAGAGATGGCTGCCACCAGTGAGCGGTGAGCCTCTTGCAGACAGAGCACCAGGATCCCAACTCCTTCAGGGCACCTCCTGCCCCACAGAAATGAGCCAATCGCCAGGCGCCATATTGCTTCATTCTCCCCTTCCCCTTCCCTATGTGTGGCTATTGAGAGAGACAATTTAGCCACTACGTGGAGGCATCTGCAGAGAATGGGACCTTTCCCTTTGGGGCCCTACAGTGGACTTGAGGGGCATTCAGACTGTGAGCTCTCTACCCACCAGGCCTCCCAGGTGCCACTTGCCTGCTGACTCCAGCAAAGTGGGGCAAATCCCGAGGTGGAGAGACATTGATCCACCTTGGGCACCACATGGGTGACTTGAGACCAGCATTCTTCTCCCTGACAGGGTCAGGGATGGATCTCCAGGGCCCAGGGGAGAGGCCTGAAGGACAGATCCCATACACCCAGGTCTCAATAGCATTGCCCGGGAGCACAGAAGGGATATTTGTGAATGAGTTTACTGAGATGTATGTGCCTTCAGGGGCAGATCAGAGTGGGTCTTGGCTGCAGTATGCTTGAGGGACAACCCTCCTCCCATGGTAGGGCCACACTCCCAGCTCAGGCTGCCATCCTGGGCAGGGAACCTCCTGGCCCACATCACAGCCAGGGGAGAGCTGCTGGCTTGAGTTCCTACCTGCTGGCAGAGGCCCAGAGAATACATAGTATAGTGGAGGGTGGAAAGGAGCGAGGCCTGCTCCAGACTTCAGGTCTCAGCCCCACCCCCACATGCAGACTTTGTGCTGAGTGCAGCCATTTCAGCCCCTCCCTGGCAGATTTGCCCAGAAGCAGAGAACAGACCTTTGACCCCTGCTAACAGCATTTGTGGAGCTTGAGGGCAGGCTCACCCAACCCAGCTCTGCCCAGCCTCACTCTCCCACCTGCCCCCCCTTGAGGTGGAGAATAAAGACAGGCCTGGAAGTCCCAGGGCTCCACCCACCACCTGAGGCACCAGAGTGCCTCTCCAGAAGAAGGAGAGCTGGTTACAGGACCCAAATGAAACACTGCAGCCTGCCCCTGCCAGCAAGCACCACCTACTAACACAGGGAGTTCATACTGCACACCCTTTTGCTGCATCTACTAACTCATCATACAGGGTTTGGTCAAATCTCACCCACTAGCACCACCTATTGACTCAGAGGCTAAACTGAGTGTGTCATTATCTCAACAAAAATCTAAAAGTAAGAAGCAACAGCTGCTCCAGATGGGAAGGAATCAGCAAAAGAACTCTGGAAGTATGAAGAATCAAATGGAAAGCATACCCACAAAGGGGAATACCAGCTCTCTAGCAATAGACATCAACCAAATTCAGAACACTAAAATAACAGAAGAAAAATATTGAATATGAATTCTAAGAAAGCTCAATGATATGCAAGAGAAAATGGATACCCAACACAAAGAAACCACAAAAAAAATCCAGGACTTGGAAGAAAAATTCACTAAAGAAATTGAAAGATTAAAGAAAAATGAAACAGAACTTCTAGAAATGAAGAATTATTCAAGAAATTACAAAACACAGTGGAAAGCCTCAAGAGCATGGTAGATCAAACAGAAGAAAGAATCTCAGGGATTGGAGATAACACCTTTCATTTAAAGAAGTCAGTTGCAAGATACAGCAGAGAAATAAGAGAAAAGAGCAAAGACAAGAAATGTAGGATTATGTGAAAAGACTTAATGTGAGAATCATAGGCATCCCTGAGGGTAAAGAAGAAAATACACAAAGGTTGGATAAGCTACTTGAGGATGTAGTAGAGAAAAATTTCCGAGGCTTTGCTAAAAATCTAGATATCCATGTACAAGAAACTCAAAGGACTCCTGGGAGATTCATTACAGACAGTAAGACACCACAGCATATAGTCATCAGACTGGCCAAAATAACCACCAAAGAGGCCCTCCTATGAGCTGTAGGGCGAAAGAAGCAGGTAACCTACAAAGGAAAAACCCATCAGACAGCAACAACAAAAATAAATAAATTGGACCTGATCAAATTAAAATGCTTCTTCACAGCCAAGGAAACTACAATGAGAGCAAACAGACAACTTACACAATGGGAGAAAATATTTGCATGCTACACATTTGATAAAGGGCTGATAATAACAGTCTATATAGAACTCAGGAAAATCAGCAAGAAAAAATCAAACAACCCCATTAAAAAGTGGGCAAAGGACATGAAGGGAAACTTTTCAAAAGAAGACAGACTAACGGCCAGCAAACTTATGAAAAAATGCTCAACATCACTAATCATCAGGGAAATACAAATCAAAATCACAATGAGATATCACTTAACTCCAGTGAAAATGGCTTTTGTCAATAAGTCCCCAGAGAATAAATGTTGCTGTGGATGAGGAGAGATAGGAACACTCATACACTGTTGGTGGGACTGCAAAGTAGTACAAGCTCTGTGGAAAGCAATATGGAGATGCCTCAAAGAGCCACAAGTAGGTCTACCATTTGATCTAGCAATCCCATTACTGGGCATCTACTCAAAGGAAAAAAATACATTCTATAAAAATGGCCTATTCCTTATGGGTCTTCTAAAAAGGATCTAAGGGAAAGGGAGCACAGTGCAGATAACTTCTCAGTAGATTCAAGGCTGGACTTTAAAATAAGAAGACTGGGCATTTTCCAGGATAGTATGTCCTGCCCCGCTCACCAGAGAAGAATTCAAGGCTCATGCCTTAACTAATGTGTACGATGCACTAAGCTCTCTGAAAGCAGGGATTTAGTTCGTCTTATTAGCTATAATATTCCAGATGCCTAGCATATTTTTATAGCCCATAGTAGGTGTCTAGATAGGCTATTAAATTAGTAAATAAGTGCTTCTTATGTGCCCTTTATATATATATATATGAATATATACAATTTATAAATATATATTATTTATTTAAATATATAAATATAATATGCAATCACACATAATTGATTATATAATGTACAATTATGACATTTATCTGTCATATAATTTATGTTTTATATTTAATTTACAATACATAATTTATATATAAATAAAATGTATAATATATTTATAACTACATGTTATATAGTTAGTCCTGAAGGACCCAGCAGGAATGAATGTTACACAAGTAGAGAGCTGTATGTCAACATTTGATGATTTTTGGTTCTGCTCATGCCTTTTTTGAAATTACATTCCACTAAAATATGTATGTGTGTGTGTCTAACCTCATTTCATTATTTTATTATGAAAGCAAGGCTTGTAAAATCATCATAGTTTTATATTTTAAGCTAGATATTAGTGGTTTTAAATTTAAAGGAGAACCCCAGTTCCATTGAGGAAGTATACTGAGAGAATTAATTATCAGAACTTAAATTTAAAAAAGAAGATTTGTATACTCATTGTGAAATTGTACAGTGAGTGAAGATTTTTGGCAATTTGAAGCATTGAAATGGTCCAGAATTCAACTGAGAAAATTATTATTTTTTTCATTAGAAGTTATATGACTGTTTCTCCCACAATTTTAGAACAGACAGGTTACATCTGTGAAGCTAGTTGGAGTGCAGAGGTGATATCTTTTTTTCTCATAGACCTGGAGTCTAACACTGGATGTCCCCTTATGCTAATCACTGAAGGCAGTACATTTCTGTCAAGTAACTTTATTGGTGCTCAGACCAGAATTTCAAAGGGTCACTGTATTAGTAGAATTTTGTTGAATATACTTGAAAATATTTTAGTTACATTGAGCTGATTTAATTCCTAATGTGTGAAAATTAAACTGGTCTCATTCATTCTCAGGCACAGTCAGAGCAAACAAACATACTCAAATCTAAATCTGACCATGAAATTTTCCAGATCACGATCTTTCAAGGACTCCTCATGGCTTATAAAATGAAACCCAGACTTGTAAATATGGCAAAATGATGACCCCCACTGTCTTTCTTTGCTTGTTCTCCAACATGATCCTTTGCTGCTGTCACCTTGCACTGTGAATACCAGACATATTGAACTTCTTACATTTCAAAGTATGTCCCTTAGTGTCTTGGCAAAGGCTTCCTTCTCTTGCAGAAATGGCATTCTTTTTTTTTCCCATGACACCAGACTCCTGGCACTCTCCTAAACATTCATAAAGACCCAGAACAAGCATCTTTCTTTTAAGACTGCTATAACTACTAAAAATTATTGATCTTCCCCTCCTCTCTGACAGTACTCAAGCTAAACTGAAAGTTTATCAAAGGTTATTTTCCTTCACTTACTAGCTGCATGGCCTTAGGTAAATTACTTAACCTTCTTAAGATTCAGTTCCATTAACGATGAACTAATGAGAATAATAGTAATATTTTTCCTTATAGTGTGTTAGGATCATTTATTGTCATAATGCAGGTAAGTTTCTTAGTACTCACTGCGCATGGAAAATGAAGAACTCAATAAATGCTGATATTATCATAATTACTACTATTATCATTGTAGTTCTACTCCTATTTTCTCCCCACCTTCCCCAGAAGAGCTTAACATATCCAGTCAGGGGAATTATTTAAGCAAGTGGCTGCTAGTTTGCGCTGATCTTATCGAATTCAGATAACTGAGAGAGTGAGCCTTTATAGTAATTCATCCCCAGGCTATTTTTCAAACAGCTTTGCCATTAAACCATACAGATAACATTGTGTGTTTGGCAGTTGCATGAGTTAATATTAGCATGGACTTTAACCCAAAGTCAAGGGGAGACACAACCTGTTTATAACATACCCAAAAGCTCTTGGATATTTAGACTCACTTTTACCATTTTATACTAAACTCAAAGTCTTTTCCGTAAAGCCTCATTCTTTTTTGTGTCAAAAATTTTTTTCCATGCCTTCTTTCAATTTAGGGCTCTTGATTCTACTTGCTGTTCTTCATCTACTGACTCATTATTTCATTTCCACGTGGCTCTTTGTCCCTCGACCTAGCGAAACTCCCACCATACACTTGGCTCACCTCGCTTTTGTGGCCACAAGAAAGGACAGTGTTTCATAACTGTGAAGTGTTTGTTTTTGGTCCAATTCTGCATGCCATTCCACAAGGCTTTACATCAATTAACTTTCACAACATTACTTCTGGATAACAAATAGCGACAAGGAATTAGCCACATAACAAAAATAAAGCTCTTATTGCACAAGCACCTTAGTGACCAGCCAGGTAATGCCTCCACTGGGACTGAGCCTGTTCGCATGCCCCACAGTCAACTGTGGGCAAAGGCATATGGCAAAGAGCATGATTAAAGAAAAAGGTAAAGAATTTGGACCACTAATGAGATCACTCTGACATGGGAAATGTTTGTGTGTAAAATCTTCCCTTAATTCAACCCTTTAACATTTTTTATTTTTACTCACTTACATGGATATCTTTTCCTCTGTAAATATACACT
The DNA here is from genome assembly GCF_020740605.2 of Lemur catta. NCBI lineage: Eukaryota > Metazoa > Chordata > Mammalia > Primates > Lemuridae > Lemur > Lemur catta. The sequence goes on from NC_059131.1 coordinate 83,600,910, forward strand.
GTGATAAATACTACTAGAATACAATTTGCTATGTGTTGAACGGGAAATAGTGATCAGAGAGGAACACTCACACACACATTCACACATGTACATATATACATACACATGGACAGAAAAATCATTAAGGAGCTAATTAAATTCAAGAGAAATTATATGTGGTAAGGTAAGCCCTGGAGGATATCTAGCCACACCTTATAGAGATTTAGGGAAAGAGAGAGACCGATAAGTAGAAAAGAGTCATAATGAGATATGGAATGGTTTGCGTTCAGTTAAGTGCAAAGTGAAGGTAGCCATGAGCAAAGAAGCATCGGACTAAGAATAATTAAAGCTCGAGTCAAGGCTGCACAGTGCACATTCCTTAGAGTTTTCCTAGTGGAAGGAGGCACTTACCCTAAGATAATGTCACCAAAATGAGTTAATCACATGAAAATAAAATACACAGAAATCAGAGATGAAGCCATAGTTGTTCTCTACTTTCCCTTTAGGTAGAGTGAAGGTTAGCTGTACATAAAGAGAAGTTCTAGGAAGAGTTTGAGAGGATCTGCATTTTTGTTAATTTGCTAGCAATACATAACAAAATACCATAGACTGGGTGGCTTAAACAACAGACGTTCATCTTCTCACAGTTGTGGAAGCTGGAAGTTCATGGTCAAGGAGCTGGCTGACTGGTTTCTTCTGAGGGCTCTCTCCCTCCCTTGGTGGTCTTGCCTTTTTCTGCCTCTGCAAATGTCATCTCTCTCTGCACATGCACCCTGTTGTTTCTCTACTATGTCCTAATCTCCTCATTTATAAGGGCACCAATCAGATTGTGTTAGGGCCCCACCCTAGAAACCTCATTTTAACATAATCCTCTCTTTAAAAGCCATATCTCCAAAGACAGTCACCCTATGAAGTGCTGGGGGTTAGGGATTCAACATAAAGATTTTGGAGAGAAACAATTCAGTCAATATCATGTGTTATAAATAAGATAATGTCAAGACAGGAAAGATATGACATGGATAAAATTATCACCTGATCCTATATGCTCCAAAAATCTTCTGGTGATACGGAACTTGGGGTACTTCTGTTGATGCTAGACAAATAAGTTGATGTTAAAAAATTAAAGTGTTGGTTATATATTGATAACCTTACCAGTTATATTTGTCTAATACCCCTGTTTGAAAGAAAATCTCAGAAATCAGAAACCTGTTCTAGAAAAATGTAGATGCTCTCTCTCCTGATGTTCTCTGTAACCTTTCACACTACCACCTTAAAACAGGGCTTGAAAAACTATGGCCCACAGACCAATACTTCCCACTGCCTGTGTTTATATGATCTACGAGGTAATAATTATTTTCTACATTTTAAGTGGCTATAAAAAGAAAAGGAAAAATAATATTTAGAGACACATAAAATATACAAAAATTAACTTCAATGTCCATAAATAAAATATCATTAGCATTACCCTGAAATTGGTATTTAAAATGTAGAATTAGTTGTGTAATAGGAATGCATTTATAAACAACCTTTTATAGAAAATAAACAGGCTTTATAAAAAGTGATTGTCAGATCTAAATTTTGGAATCCCTATTGATGACATTTTATCACTAGAAGGGATCAATTTCATTTAGGTTAAATTCCATATGTAATTCTCTAGACACCTAAAATATGACTGATATTATTTTGTCCCTTAGATATGCATGACTTAGACTATACTTTCAAGGAAGTTACTTTCAAGGGAGGAAAAAAACAAATTAAAATACAGAACAGTAAATAAATATATGTAGGGGTTACAATTGTTAGAACCAAAGAGAATAAACCTCATTTTTTCTTAGGGAGGGAGTGTATTTATTATGTAAGAGGTGACACAGTTGTTTTAAATACCTAGAGGACTTTTTCAATTAGACACCTCACTAGTCAGTAAAATATCAGCCTGTGAAAATTTAGTAGGCATGAAAGAAGGCATTGTGTTTGGAAAAATGCTCTATATTGTTGCTCAATCTAATTTTGCTTAGTGGGTGCAAGGGGTGTCTAAGGACTGAGATTGGGAAGGAGAGTGGCAAGTGGTGAGGCCAGATAGTCAGGTCATAAAAGTTCTTGTAAGTTGGTATAAGGGATCTGCATTTCACTTTGTGTTCCAAAGAGTCAATGATGATTTTAGGGAAAATAGATAAGTAATTTCAATTGACATCCTGGAAAAATGCAATCTTTGACATTCAATTCAATTCAATGGAACTGGAGTAGAAGGGTTGTGTATGGAAAGTAAGATTTCTTGAGTATAAATTTTGTATAATTCTAAATTTTAATATTCCTCATAATTTAAAAACATGTTCAAAATTTGTAACAATTAAGAGGGAACTCAAAATGGAATCCAAACAGAAGCAAATGCACGTAATTGTATTACAAATAAATATAATAGCATAACAACGCTAAGTGAGAAGAGGAAAATAAAGTCTGGAACAAAGTAATATCTTTATTACATACCATAAGAAAAAGGACTAGGCAATGTTAAATAAAAATAATTTATGTTAGTAAATTTGTTTATATGTTGATATGGGTTAATGTTGCTAAAACTGCTTTGTGATGTATGATGGAACTAATGAGTAAGTAGATTGCAAATAATGACAGCCAGATTTTTTACTATTGGGGAAAGCATTACAAATAATAAATAAAGGAAGGGTAGAATGAAATTTGTGGTGTTGTATTGGAATTATGGGTGTTTGTATAAATTCTTGTTTTACATGTATACAGGAGAGAGAGAGAGAGAGAGAGAGAGAGAGAGAGAGAGAGAGATATGTGTATTCATATCTACATTTTCTAACTCTGTGCTCTAAGAAAAACTAGAAACAATGACACTCCAGTACCAGTGGGCCAAAGCTTAGTTTCTAACCAAATACCATTCTCAAATACAAGTAACCAGGGCTTTTTGGAGAAATGGCCAATTCTTAGGTTTAGACAGAAAAATTCAAAGATGAGCCAGCAACATGTTGTAGTATCAGAAAAGAATGAAAGAATATAAAACTGGATAAAGACAATTCAAAAACATATAAAAGGCAATTTGAGGGAGTTTTCAAAGGCCAAATATTGTTTAAGTTGAGCAAAAAATAATAGCAGTATGATAATACTAATAATAAAATCCATTTATATGAAAAATATGGTCCTTGAGTCTATACTGAAATAAATGAATAATAATCAAATATATGTAGGATAAGTAAAATCTCTTCTCTACAAAAGAATTCCAAACAATAAACATAACGGAAATGATGGAAATAGAAAAACCCCACTGGTAAAACTCTAAAGTAATATTTTTAGGCAAAAATAATTAATGGATATTTAACTTCATGAGTGAATATATAGATGATACATGAGATATTTACATAGTCTAAAAGCAACTCCCATAAGATACTTATTAACTACACAGGGGAAAATAGTAACATTATAGGGGAGAAACCTAAAGATACCACTCTAATCAAATTTAAATTAATATTTAAACTAATATCACCAACTAACTAATATAATCTGTTCAGTAAGACTGACACATCATTTATGTGGTGTTCCTATCAAAATACATAACCTCAATTTTAAAATAAAGAAATATTCTACAAAACTGAAGGAAACTCTACCAGATGTCTTGCCATCGGTCTTGAAAAGTATTGTAGTCACAAAAGACAAAGAAAGGCTGAGAACCACTAGAACTTAAGGGGATTAAGGAAGTATTTCAACTAAATGCAGGATCCTGGGTTGGATTCTGGACAAGAAAAAAGGTATTAGTGGGTTTATTGGAAAATTTTGAATAAGATTTATAGATTAAATAATAGTAATGTATCAATGTTAACTCTGTGTTTTTTATCATTATATTAATATTATGGTTATGTAAGAACTTAACATTTGAGGAATCTTGATGAAGGGCATATGTCAAGGTTTCTCAACCTCAACCAACTGTTGACATTTGGGACCAAATAACTCTCTTTGTTTTGACGGGTTACCATGTTTGTTGTAGGATGTGTAGCAGCATCCCTGGCCTCTAGGCTTTAGATGCCAGTAATACCCTCTTCCTCAGCTGTGACAACCAAAAATTAATGCAAACATTGTCATATGTCTTCAGGGGTGAAAGCACAATATCATGCTCAGTTGAAAACCACTAGTATTTTGGGAATCCTGTGTATTATTTTTGCAACTCTTTTATAAGACTGAAAGTAGTACATAATAAAAAGTTTTTAAAATTTATGAAAAGGACTAGCACAGCGGCAGTAGCTTACCGAACACTAACTATTCAATGCATCTTTTAAAATCTACTGAATAGACCTCTGTGGGGATTCATATATAGTCCCAAATCCCACGTTTCAACCTCAAGAGGCCTACTCAACTAATCACAAATTTAACAAGAGTCCCTTTAAGTTTAAAAATCTGCTGGGTTTTGACACCTTCCACCCTAAATGTATCCTCTCAGCATCCAAACAGTGTCTAACTATACGACAGGTCAGTTCTGCCTTTACAATTTAATACTCCTTATTCCTCCAGGCTTCTTCAGAATACAAACCTTTTCTACTTGGGTTAATTTCACACTTAGAATCTCACTGAAACTTCATTATTCATTTTTTTTTTTTCAGAGATCAGCTCTGCTGAATGCTAGGTGTAATGATAACAGGAAAATCTGTAATGTTGTTTCACAGAATTTTAAAACCCAATGTGATCTGAAGAAAAATGGAAATAGAATACAGATAAAAACAAGGCCAGTTACTCTTAAAGTTGACATTTCAGACTTTAGTTTTGACAGTCTGCCCTTGCTATTCTGCCAGTTATTCAATGACAATGGAGGAAGGTGGTGCTATATTAAAATCAGGACCATGGTTACCAATACACTGTTGGCTCAGCGAGAAGGAGAAATAGAAGAAAGATGAGGAGAAGAAAGAGAAATCAGAAGATAGGAACAGTGAGTGAAAAGGAAACAGAGGGAGAGACAGATTTATGTATCACAAGGGAAAGACAGAGAAATGTAACAATAGCAATGATAGAGATAAAGTTAAAGAACATGACAGATTGAGTAAGAATAAGACACAGAGAAGGGAACCCGAGAGGGACAAAAAGAAAGAAAAAGATACCAAGTGAAAGAGAGAAACAGAGAGAATAGCAAGAGTTGAAATGTAAAATGAAAGAAAAGACAAAGATACTCCGAAATTCTGAGCTTTAATCGATGACTTAGGATTCATGTATGAGAGTGTGTCCAGCATAAGAAATTGGGAAACAACAAACTATGAAAAAATTAAAGAAGATACGAATATCTTGTGTGAATATGAGAAAACCTAATGGGGACATATAGTGTTCCTTAAATATTCACCAGATCCTACTTAGAGACATGGAAAATGAAATCAGTCTTCGTTTGATCTTATGATGCTGGACCATAGTGGGTGACTAAAGGACAATTGTGAGGATGCACGTAAGTTTTCTGGTGTTTAGGTTATTCAGTGACAGGTTGAGCCATGTCATGAGTGCCCGAGCTTCCCATTACTTGGCAATATTCATGCTGCTAAATAATAGACAATGTTTATTATTTTTTTAATCCTGTGACAGTGCCTGGATCTCATACCATTTATTATCCAAGCTGTAATACATTTGAAAGTAGAAAGGGTACATTTATTTATAATTACTTCTGAACAATACATTCAAGTTTATATTCTTCTGGGCAAAGTAGGTGTGTGGGCACCCTGAAGAGCACTAACTGATGATTTCCGAGAATAGTTCCATGTCTCTGATCTTATGGCCACAATCAACTTTTCCTTCCTGACTGGTTACTTCACTGGCATATTTCACAGCCCTTTGATATGAAAGTAGTGATCAAGTTTCCCTATGTATTACTATGAATACAAATAACACAATAATAATTAGAGGACCATATAAATGATTTTTTTTTTAAATTTCGAGTTCTTCATTCATCTGTTCCAGGAATAATGATTGAATATGTCTTATGTTCCAGTCCACGTGCTAAATACTGGGGAGTCAGTGGTAAAAGTGAGAGAAGAGTTTCTTATATTGATGCCTACATTCAAAAAAATAATAAGCATGACTAATAGCCATGATCTTGACAGAATTAATGATCTTCTTTGTAAAGAATTTTAGTTTTATTCTATCTTAGGGAAGCACTCAATTGAAAACAATTTATCGATCTTTCAGTATGATGTAGCTATTGCATTAGGCTCTACAATATCCTGCTCTAACTAAATCCACATATACAGTATTAAAAAAATAGAAAGTAATTATTATTAGCTACATTTTAGAGATGAGTAAACTTAATTTTCAAGAGATTAAATGACTGCTTAGAAACGTAAAAGTGGTATGGAACAGAATGGATTTCATAAATGGGCTTTCCTCTTTCTTCTCCAGTGTGGCCTCAATTAAACTATAATTGTATCTTATAAAAACAATTGTGCCCATTTAAGAACCTTCACTCAACAAACTATAAGACTGTGGTACAATTTTGTTTTTAACAAATTCTCATTTTGGAAAAAAACAATAATTATTTTCTTTATCTCTAGAGCAACATACTCAACTACTTATATAAACACATTTCTGGGAGTGTATACAAGATCACACAGCTGAATTCATGATAGATTTGGGATTTGAGCCAGTATACTGTCTCACTGTTACCTGCAAATATTTAAAACCATTCAGTTTTACCAATTATGTCAGAGAGTTGCAATGATTTGTACTTTAGAGTTGATCCTGGAGTTCGAGAAACAAAAGGAATGACACAAGGAATGACAACTCAGCTGAAGATTGCACATATATAGGACATACCCTTATGTTAATTAGTCATATATGATGAAAAGCATCCCCAAACCAACATCACTTCAAAGATATACTTTAAGCTATCTACAAGATGTATGGGTGTTTCTGGAATCAATCTTTGGTATATCAAAGAAAGTTGAATCATTGACATTCTGTTTCCCCCCTTTGAACTCTGTTTTCTTTTATGATAATTTAATTTAGGATAGTTTCATATTTCCATTTTTTAATTTGCCTATCTGACATTTCTGGCAGCTTCAGGCTCCTATTCTCATAATATTAATTCCAGTGTAGAAGGAAGAGGAGGAGGAGGAAGAGGGAGATGGGGAGGCAAATGAAATGGATGGAGAGGGTCAGTCTATGACACTTTGAGACAATCACATGTTGTTTGCACTTTTGTAGTGCAGAAGTGGCTAGAAGGTATAACGCATACTGAGTGCAGTATAATATCCAACAAATTCTCAATTCAGGACATCTCAGTAAATTACTAGAAGCATGGAGATTACAAGTTCAAATTCCTTGGTGCACAGGAGGTGCTTACTAGGCATTATCTGCTTTTCCCATTCTCCCCTTTCTTCTTTCTGCTTTATCCTTTTTCCATTAATCCATGTCCCTACTTCTGCTTTTGGGGGGCACAAAGAATTAGTCTCCACCCTTCTAGGTGGCATTCAGCCTCATCTTTATCCTCTTCTCCAATTTAAATATCTAAAATTCCTTCAAGTGTTTTCGTAGCTAGTTTCCAGACTCTTTAAAATCCCTATTACTCACAACTAAATGCCTACTGATTCATCAATAACATACTAGGATACAAGTTAAATTAATAATATTTAATTATATATAATATTCTCTTTTATTTCAGCATATTATGGGGGTATAAATGTTTAGGTGACATATATTGCTTTTGCCTCACCTGAGTCAGAGCTTCAAGCATGTCCATCCCCCAGACGGTGAGTTATTGTTTGTTTCCAGCCATTTTTGACTTCTAAGTCTTCAGATAATCTATTTTAACTCCCTGAAAGATAGAAAATTGGTGTTTGTCTTTTTAAATGTGTTCTAGATTTCCCCTAGTGTTGTTTACATCATTCCCTTGGAAATGGCTCCATTCATTTTTGAGGAAAGCCTATGAAATCAAAGAAGGATAACATGGTATAATGGAAAGAGAATGAACTTTGAGACCAGAATACCTGTGTGTTTAATGTTAGTTTGTATATTTGTGGTGGGGATTGGTAAATCATTTAGCCATTTTGAGCTTCAATTTTACTTTCTCGGTTGATTGTGATAACAATATTGTATGTCTCATGATGTATTTGGCCATAGCTATCAGTATTACTAAATGATTAAAATGTAATTTAATTATTTGATGATCATCTTTCAATCTGTAGAACGTGGGGTCCCTCACATCATCATGTGAGGGTACAGAAGAAGGGACTGTAATCTTTTGCTGACTGGCTATTTAGAGTATGGATTTAAAGTTATATGAGAATTGAATGGGATTGTTTTCTCAACTATAAAGTTCCCTTGAGGATAAAAATAGGGAGAAATAATATTGTTGTTTTGTAGGCCACTGTAACATTCAGAAATATAATGCATCAAATATGTTCAGGTGAATCAATATACCCTCAGTGTGACTTGAGTATAAATCAAAATTTGTGATCCAAGTATGGCATACTGTGACCAAAGTGAATGAATAAGAGAAAGTGGGATTAGAGAAATAAACATTTCTATGTCAGAATGGCTGGCTATTAATTTGTATAAAAGTAGTGAAAAAAGCAGAGTGAGAGACACTTTTGCATGTAAATAGTAACTTATTCTTCCCTAAAATTTCAATATGGCAGAGAATGCTGTAAATTGTGTTCACAGTACCTAACAGTATAATAACAACAAGGAAATTATATTTAAGAAAGTGTATTCACAGTTACATATTATCTTAAAATAGAAAAGAATAAAGAAAATCAGTTAATATCATCTCTAAATTATACAAAGTGAGATGAGATTAACTTGGTCAGGGTCAGAGAGCTGGTTAGCAGCAGAGCTTTCATCATCAGCTGTATGTAGATTATTACCAAATTTATATTTCACATCCATGTCTCCCTCTCTTAATTACAAATCTACAGCAACTATATACTCGTAGAGTTGCCATATTTAGCGCATAAAATCCAGAATGCTCAGATAGCTAAATAGAATTTCAGTTAAATTAAAAAGAGAATAAATAATTGTTTAATATAAGTACACCCCATTTTATATTTGGGGCATATTTATAAATTATTAATAATTATCCATTTTTAGGAAATTCAAATTTAGCTGGGTGCCCTGTATTTAATTTGTCAACCTTATTATACACTAGGGAGTTCTAACTGGGAAAATCATGATCCCCTCCAGGTTAACATATTCAAAATCAAACATGTTATCTTCATCTTGAAACTTGGCCTCCCTCTATCTTCCTGTTCTTAATTAGTGATGTTCCCATCCACTCAGTTAACCAAGACATAATCCTGGCATCATTCTTTCTCACCATCTTCCTCTCTACTCATCAATCATTTATTAAACATCTCCTAAATGCATCCCCATCTCTCAGCTCTTACTGTTGCTGCTAAGTTTAGCTCATTCTTATTTGTACTGGTTACCATAAAAGATGCCTAATTATTGCATCTGCTCTTAGTCTCACCTCTTTCATCTACTCATGACTTTATAACTAGAAATAGAAAGAGAAAGTTACAGACCTGATAATCTCCTTGACTTACTGGTAGGCTTCCATGACCCCTCATTAATGAAAAAGGAGGACCTAAAGCATTCCCATTCGAGACCATTTACAGTCTATCTTCTGCTTGCTACTGCAGCCCCAAATTGCTTGAAATTCCTTTGCCTTTTACATTTTAAACCAGGAGTGTGCAAACTACTGCCTACTGCCTGTTTTTGTAAATAAAGTTATGTTAGTGCATAGCCACGCCCATTTGTTTACATGTTGTCTCTGCCTACCTTCCTGCTATAATTCAAGTAGTTGCAACATATTGATAGGTTGCAAATCCAAAAATATTTACTATCTTCCCTTTTATAGAAAAAAATGTTTGCTCATTCCTGCTTTAGATATACCAAGTTATATGTATTTGGTGAATTTATCATGCTATATCTCACCATTAGGCCAAAATGAATAATCCCTGCCAAAAATGTTCTTTCTTTTCACATAAGCCACTGTAATTCTCTTCAAAAACTCCACGTTATTTTTAGGCTTTAATAAAAATATTCCTGCCTCCAGAAAACCTCCAGGTCTACCAGAACTGGTATAAGGTACCCATCTCTGGGTTCCCTTGGACATTTCCCTTTACCTCTTTGTTGTACTTATCACATATTTGCATTGGTATAACTTTCTCTTTTGAGAATATAATATTTGTGCCTTCTTCCCGTTTCTAGTGTTAGCACAAAGATAGCATGGACTGGATGTTCATTTAAGATTTTAAGATTAATTTTAATAAATGAAGTAGTAGAAGCCTAAATCCAGGTGCCTAGAATCACAGCCTAGAGATATTCTCATTCTTCTAAGTTTCCTAATTCCTTTTCTATCAATAGCTTTATTAGAGGTTTTTGAATATATATCTACAATATGTTCATTATTGTCACTATAACTTGAAAGTCAGTGTATGAAGTTAAGAATTCTGTTTAATAGGTTAGAAAAACTCTATGTATAGGTAATATGAAGCATTAGGAGCCAAAGAAAAGGGTATTGAATGATAGGCATAAAAAACATAAAAATCATTCAACAGAATGTACAAAGTCAGGAAAAGGATTAAAAGAAACATCTCACAGCTACCTGAGAATATTTGCTAGTTATGGAACTGATTTTCTACTTTTGCCTTTGTTGCTGTTTGTTTTGTTTATTTTTATTGTTGTTGTTGCTCTTCAGGCTTGTTTTTGTTTTTGCATTGATGCATTTGGTGTTACATAGCATAGCAGACTGATTTGCCAAAACACACATCTATTAATTCTGTAAGTCAAATTATGTCATTGAAAGACTTGAATGAAACATCTTTTCTCTGAAAGAAGGATAGGGCCACTATTACTTTCATCCCAAGATATGCTATCTAAAATTTATACAATATTAATACATATTTAAATATATTTAAAATTTCAAGGACAACTAAATATAAGAAGTATACAAAAATTATAGTATTAAAAACTGGGAGGAAGAGGAATAGGATATGGCAGGTGATAGGACACAAATAGCTGTTACTAAAGTAGTATTTGTCAAGGTAATGTATATTTATGTAAGTAACCACCATAAGAACTAAATACATAAATTGTTGATAGTAGGCATCTTGGACAGCAAGATCAGTAATGGAGAGGGATAGAACAGGAAAATGATGCTTTTCATCATAAGGCCCTATAGATTATTTGTTTTTGATGTCATCCACTATTTGATATTTGAAAGTAATATTTTTAAAAATGTATTTTTCCTTAGACATTATCTCTGGAATAGCAACTGTGAGTATTTTAATCCTTTATTCATGGGCTGACATTTCAGTTACCCATATTAAACTCAATGTCTCAGATTTCTCCCTGAAGATTTGGACATTTTATTTCCTATTTTGTTCACATCCAGCTCAATATTAGCCACATAGCATGTGTCCAACCCTGAAGCATTTTTGCATAGTTTCCCAGAGGTCTCCAGTGGTATTGAGCCCCAGTTGGCCACAGTAACAACTATTCATTAGCACATACTGTATCGAGATTCTTCTCCTTTGCTTTACTTCCTCATTCCCTACTAGAGCAACTTGTAACCCCCTCAAATTAGACTATTTTCACTTGTAAGTCTTATATCAGCATCTGCTTTGAGGGAAAAACAACCTATGATAATTGCAAGTGGTATTACAAACCAAAAAACAGGTTTCTGGAACTACATTGCTAAATGACCAGATGGAACCATGGCACCATAGGGGGTGGTAAGTCAGGTTAATAGGACCATCAGCCTTGCTGGATGTTGATGGAATATCAGTGTAAGAAGAGGTATTAGCTCTGGGACATGGGAAATGTAAGAATTCCCATATATGGCTGTTAACAACTACCATAGAGCTCTGAAGGAAGAAAATTCTAGTCCCAGTTTACCAACTACAAACTCAGGGCACACTATAAAAGCAAGTAAGCCTCAATGACAATGTTTAAAAAGACCTCATCTTTAGCTGGAAGACAGATGTTGCTAAATATCAGACCCAAGGTTTGGTTATAAGAGTCTCTGAGTTAAGATGAAGGCTTCAATCAGAACTCCACCAAATATTCCACAGTAAAGTTAGATTCATTATAAGACGAGAATAGAACTCTAAGACCCATGATGGCAACACTGGTCACATGTTCTTGAGAAACTTGCATCTTAAGATTTCCCCAGACCCTCTGGGTAGGCAGCATGGACTTTTACTGTTTACTAAAGAACAGACTCTCATTGCCTGAAGACCATACAAGGGCTTTGCCCAAGGTGAGCACCAATGAATGTGATAGTTACCCTTGTCAAGATCTGTCTTCACCTCCCTTTATTGTTCTAAACCAATATTTAGTATCAGCATGGTCCAAGGATGAAAGAGTATATCATGAAAACATGTAGACAATATATATCATCAGGAATCATTAGAAGATAATATGTTTGGGGATAGATCTGGAGAGTCCAGAATAATATATGGCTGGATGTGTGGGAATTTATTTATATGAGGACACTCTACAGTGATTTAGAATTTAACCCCCTTACAACAATGCTTTAAATAAACCTTAGTATGCTTTTGGACTAGTCCCTCAAGGGTTGGAAATAATGATGGTCTACCAAGTAAATGAAGAAATAATGTTAAAATTGTCTTAACAGAGAAGGATAAAAGAATGGCTGAGGCCAAGTGTTACACACAGTTATTAGAGATAACTTGGACAAAAATACTGTTACAGGATGCAAATCCAGGAAGTCAGCAAGGGCTCTTGGTGATGACATTTCAAGAGGCAAAATAGATGAGTGGCCAATAAGAATAATGTTTTATTTAAATATTTTTTTTAATAAGAGCAGGTATGCAGAAGGGTGATGTCAGTCAGTCTCTCTTATCCAGTTTCCAGACCTAAGTCAGTTGTTGGACTCAAGAGTCTATTGACTGGAAGACCATATCTGCATAAGGAATGGCCTTGTAATGTCATAGAAATGATGGGCAAAAGCTGTGTATGTCCAAAGCAACATACAGCTGTTTAAAAATGTAACTCTTCTCTGGAAAAAGAGGACTCTCTAGATGTTCAGAGGATTATTGAATATAAGATTTGAACTACCACTGGTGATAGAAGAATATGTATATTTCTTCTTTTAAACTGTGGATGTACAGAGGACAAATAATAATTAGACTCCTGACACAAATATGTTTCACCTCGGTGTCCGAGTGCATAGTGATTGGGTCATTCTTCCAGCCTCTGAAAGCACACCGGTCATGGGTATATTTTGTACCTGGCAGGACCGCTGGTCATTATTCCCTGATCTGTGGATGAAGAGTTATTATACTATAAAGGGCAAAGTGGAAGCTTGTGAAACTGTCCCCATTCCCCATTAACTGTAGATCACAAGACTGCTGTGAAGTGGCAGAGATTAATGCCATCCTTAGAAACTTAAAGGACATGACAGCGGTGTTACTCATTACATTCCTACTTAATGTAAAAAAAAAAAGATTGATCTTGACAGTTGATGGTAATCTGTTATAAATGTAGCAAAGAATGTAACAGAGTGGTAGCCCCATAATAGTTTCTGTGTCAGAGTTATATAGAAATCACCACATCTTGCTATCTATTGCTATGTATTTGTTGATCTAAGAAAATTACATTTTTCAATTCCTATCAGGAAGAATGATCAGATATTGTCAGCATTCACTTGGAAAGACAGAAATACACTTTCACACTCTTTTCAAAGGGCGATGTTAACTCTTCTCTTCTGTCACAGTGTTTTAATGGATAGGTAGAAGGGACCTTGATCATCTAAACACGTTGTCGTGCATTACGCTATTCCACTATACTCGAGTTCAGCAAACGTTTAATGTAAAGAGGCAGGTAGGACCTAATGGGTACAATGCACGCTATCTGGGTGATGGGCACACTTAGAACTGACTTAAACTGTACAAAAGCAATTATGTAACCAAAATTTTTGTACCCCCATAATACTCAGAAATAATAATAATAAAATTTAAAATAAGAGGCAGGTAGGAACTGTTTTATGCTTTTCAGACCATAGAGATGTTGTTAAAACTACTAAAATTTGCCATTGAACATTGACAGATATTATATAAATTAATAGATATGACTGTGTCCCAATAAAACTTTATATACTTTGACAGGTGGCAGACTACATATGGCCCAAGCATCATAATTCTTAGGCCTCTGCAATATGCCAATGACATCATGTTAATTTAACCTAGTGACAACAGAGTAGCCATACTCTGAATACACTGGGAGAGATATTAAAGCCTACAAAGTTTTAGGGCCTGTGAAGTTTTCAGGGGTCTAATAGTCTGAGAAATACTAGGACACTTCTTTCAAAGTAAAGTTCAGGATATTTTACTTTGTGCTTCCTACAACTAAAAAATTGGGGCAATGCTTAGATGGTTGTTTTGGATGTTGAAGACAGTATGTGTCATTTTTAGCAACATAGCTCTGACTCATTTATCAGATGACTCATTAGACTGCCAGTTTTGAGTAAGGTTAGAGTGATAGAATCCTCCACAGCTAGCTCTGGAAGTGGATCAATCGATACTTTCAATGATATAAATGTATCCATGTTTTACCTGTGGTGGTCCACAACATATTGACTCCCTGACAAGCCTCAAAAGGAAAGTCGCATTACAAACCCCTAGAATTCTGAAGCAAAGCTGTGTTCTTTGCACCAGATTACTATTCCCTTTTGAAAAGCAGCTCCAGGAAAACTACTGGACCTTAGTAGAAACTGTACTAAACTATGAGACATCTAGTGAACGTACACTGAGATAAACCCATTATGAGCTGAACATTGTCAGAGGAGCATTGAAGCAATATATCATATTATGAAAATGGTAGTTTGGGATTTGGGAAGGGAAAGAGGATGTAAATAATTTATATAAATGGGTGATCCAGATCCTTATGCCCCCGCAGTCTTTTACCAATGCCTCTCCTCATCTCATACCTATGGCCTTGTTGGCCATAGTATATCTGCTTTTCAACTTAGTGGGTAAAGTGGTCACAGGTAAGAATACACATACAAGCACCTGGACAGTGATAAATGACAGCTTGGAAAGGACTGGGATTTGAGGATAATAAAATTTAAAAAAGTATCTTTGGTAAGATGCTTGGGGATGAACCTACGGAATTGGGACCAAAGGGTGAAGATCTATCTTTTTGCATCAGACTAATGCCAACCAGAAAGAGTATCCACCTGAGTAGAAACCCTCAACAACCAGATGAACAGGTTGAACTCATCCAGTGGATGTCAACCAGCCTGCCTCCTGGTTCACCCAAGTGCCTACACAACATGCCCATAAATTCAGTAGCCATGGGGGTAGAAATGGAGGCTATTCATGGGTCCAACATCATGGACTTCTTTTGTTATGCTGCTGATGCCACAGGTATTATCAGGTAAGTCAGAAACTGAGCCCTTGTACTATTGAATAAGAAAATCAATCAGCCGCTTGAGGACAAGTTGATTACATAAGAACTCTATGCCTGAATAGGATTAGCATTTGGGCATTATAAGAATTGATATGTTTTCTGGACTTGGGATTGGACATCCCTGAAAATGCATTTGAGACTCCACACATGTCCTGTTTGCATTCAATGTTCCTGTACATCCCTGACTTATGGCTTCCTATTACAAGTACCCAAGAATCTTCGCCTGAGGGTTCTCTCTGGGCACTGAACCAGGCTTGGCTCCCCACATAAGAGAGATGGTAAGTACCAGTGATTTAAAATCACTCAAAAATGATTAAAAGGAGATGGGTACTTAGATACTTCGGCTTCCTTGCTACTTTAATGAGAAAGTTCTGAGATTTACTCTTGTAGTTTTCCAGAGTTCTTTAGCAAGATTGAGGCACATGACCCACGATGGTTAGCATTTAATTAACATGGCTTTTATTGGCTTTATTTTCTTCCCTATAACACTCTTTTACTCTCTTCCCATAGTTCTCGGGATGACTCCCACAAATAAACCATTTACATTTAAATCCTTATCTCAGTTTCCTCTTTTCAAGAATTTCAACCTTAATACATTTGGATTTAGAAAATTGTTTACAAAGCCAAACTACTTAATTGAATCTACAAAATTTCTTTAAAAATATCTATTATTCATTCATTTGACAAAGAATCATTGGGTACCTCATATGTATATAATACATATCTCTTATCTTGAACACTGCAGGAACTAGTGATCTGGGAGAAAAACTAAAATTAGAATACAGTGTGATGAATCTTTAACAGAAGAATCTAGAAGATGCAACAAGGAGAATTGAGAGGGAGAAGCAGAGAGAGAAAAAAGAGAGGAGAGACTGGGAGATAGGGAGAGAGGAGAAAGAGGAGAGAGAGGAGAGAGAGAGAAAGAGAGAAAGAGAGAGAGAGAGACTGCTATTTACTTAGTTCAGGGGTCAGAAGTAATATCATAGCTGAGGCTGTGAGAGATTTGTATCAATTAGTGAGAAGGCTGTTTTAGCTTTGAGGACTTATAGACAATCAAGATAAAGAAGAACATTACATACCAAAGAAAGAGCATGTGCAAAAATACATGGAAGTGTTGTCCAGGGTAGTAGAGAAAGAGATCACATCATTGTTCTCTAATTTATTTATTTGTTCAGGGACAGAAAGAAGACATTGAAGGATTTATTATTTTAATACATAATTTTCTGCCTTTGAGCCATGTTCAGTCAACATTTCTACCACAAGATATATGAGTTTGCAAAGCTGAACCAATGAATATACTTTTGAACCTCTTAGTTTTTTTTGATAATAAAAATTTCATGAGGTAGAAATGAGAGCAGAAGATTAATGCTTCAAGAGGCAAATGCATATCTATGACTCCTAAATCTCAGTGAAATCTTTTGATTCTAGGTTGCAAAGAACAACACACTTGATAATTTCTGTTAATACCAACCTTACTGCATGCATTCTATAGAACATATTTTGGGTGTTTATGTGTGCTTGTTGATAATGATGTTGGGGAAGGATGATCTTTACCTTATGTTGTTCTTTGCTTATAAATAGGAATTCCTCTCAGTCATTCCACCTCTCCAGAAAATATTGGGGTATATTCTTTCTCTCTCCTTGCTACCCATCACTCACTACTTTCAGCAGCATAGGCAAAAGTACTGGTATGTGGGAAAGCTGGGTATTTGTTGACTATACTGTTGATCAGAGTTAGAGGTGGTGTGTGTTTTTACCTTGGGCTTTCTCTAAAGGAATCTACCCACAAGCTTAGCACATTTGCCAATCTCCTCCTGCTGTGGTGTAATAAACTTCCTGCAGACCTTTTGAATTTCCATTCACAACAGGAGGAGGTGGTAAGAATCCCTATTCTTAGTGTAAGTCCAGGCTGCATTTTCTAATTGACATATATAAGAAGTAAAGTGGATTATGTATTTTAATCTCTACCTAGCTCCTGTGTGCTAGATCTGGAGGGATGGATGAGGGGCTTATTAGGTTTCTCCAAACTTCAACAGTTTTTTGTCTTATTACTAAAGTCATAAGAACACTTTGTTGTGCATAGCATAGTACATATTATAACATGTTAGAACTGAAAGGAATAATCGGGACCTTGCAACATCTCAATTCACAGCTAGAAAACTCAGGCTTAGAAATTTTAAATGATTTGTTTAAGGTCATAATTCTACTTAGGGGAAGAACTAGTACCAGAGTATAGGTCCATTGATAATCATATAATCTGACTGTCTTTCATTAAATATTTACTTAAGAAATGAATTCTTATAGCAAGACAATTATAGCCATATAGCATTGACTGATTTAAAGAATACCATAGTATAAATACATGAACCTTAAGAGGATAGAGCATTTTAGCAATTAGTTCAAATTAGATTCTCTGTTGTTCAACATTAGCAGTATTATACCTCGTAACTTTAAGATTGTGCCTGTTAGTGACAAAGGGAAGTAAAGTAGAGTTACAAGAAAGAAGCAAAAATAAAGAACCTCACAGTACTCTTGGGGAGACTGCATGCACACAAATCAATAAACTGACTACCTTATGGCACCTGCTACTGTAAAGTTTCAGGAACAGCTTCAGGCAAATGCAAGTGGGTAGGCAGTGAAATCTCTCTAGAGGATCTTAGGAGGCATTACAGAGCATTGCATTGAGCTGTAAATGTTGTAAGGTGGCTAAGTAAATTCTTGGTGGATGATATAGAAAGAAGCAGAAGAACATGGGTGGGAAGATATGTGGGATGTGGGAAAGGCGAGGAGTCCTGTATGCAGATAAATGCTGGGGATGGAAAGGCCTGGGAGAGACCTGGGCTGCCCCATGGGCTGAGAGGAGGAGATGCTTAGTGGCAAACACATGCTTGAGCATCACTCTGGGCAGGCTGACTTAAGAGTCACCAACAACTCCAAAGGTTATACTAGAACTTGGACCAAAAAATAAGACTTCTTGTTAAAGCACAGTTCTGATGACGTCACACACTGGCTTTAAAATTTGTAGCAGTTCTCCCATGTCTTCTGGATAAAACCCATCTTCAGACCTAATTTTCCATTAATATACAAGATTCTAGTCAAAAGAAAGTTTCTGTTTATCTTATATGTGCTCTTTTCCCTTGCAATTGTTTCTCTCCAACATTTTCATCATAGTTTTCTTGTGACAGCTGCTTGTCTCTTCCATTTCCACAAGATTTAATCCAATTGACCTTTACTGCACAGTTCAAATGTCATCTCATTCATGAGATCTTTCTGTCAACCATATTTTGGCATTTTTCCCTTCTCTGAGCTCCTTTATCCTAACTGTAACTTACTTTTAGCTAGGTTTACACCTTATTCAGCCTCACTGTAGTATGTGTGTGTGTGTGTGTATGTGTTTAGACTTATTTCTTTCACTAGACTCTTTGATCCTTGAAAGAAGGATCCACATGGGTCTCTACTCTGTGTCCTCCCCAGCAGCTAACAGCTAGACTGGCAATGACTCTCCACTCCTGCATTGTGATTTGTCTTCCTTGTTACAAGCAATACAGTTGAGGCTTTAAGTCCAATTAAGTAAGAAGGGATACCATTGTGAATTAAGTATCTGGGAAGGTAAGCATGATATCTCCACTTTTCTCCTAGAAACAGATAAAAAGGAGACAAATAAAAATCTACGTGGTTCTTAGTAATCATGATATTTGCGGCTAACATTAACATACCCCTTTTCTATTCGTAAAAGCTGTGCAGTTACACACACTACCTCATTTGGAGTTCCACAGTGATTCTGTTCAATGGGAACTGTTATTGTGATTTTCAAAGGTAGAAACAGCATCTCAAATGGGAAAAACCATTTGTTCACAGATAGATTCATTTTTCATCAGGACTCAAACTCAAATCCTCTGAATCCAATACACTAAACAAAACTGCTTCCACTAAAAAGATAAAGAAAACTATTTTAGCAAAACTTGTCAGGCTTCTTTTCCTTTTTTGATCAAATGCAATAGCAACTAGGTAAGCTCAAAATTACAGATGATCCCCGACTAACCATGCCTTGACTTACAATTTTGCAACTTTACAATAGTGAGAAAATGATATGCATTCAGTAGAAGCTGTACATTAAATACTCATATAACCATTATGTTTTTCACCCTCAGTACAGTATTGTACAATATTAAATAAATTATATGAGATTTTCAACACTTTATTATAAAATAGGCTTTGTGTTAGGTAATTTTGCCCAGCTGTGGGCTATTGTAGTATTCTGAGCATATTTAAGGTAGGCTAGGGTAAGCTAAGCTATGATGTTCAGTAGGTTAGGTGTATTAAATGCACCTTGACTTATAATATTTTCAACTCAAAACGGGTTAACTGGGACATAACCTTATGGCAAGTCAAGGGGCATCTGTATATATTTTCCCATTTATCAAAAAGAGAAGTCTGATTCAGAAGAATTAAGAGGTTTAATAATAATAGCTGGATTCAAATTAGGGCTTAGTGTTGCTCCTGGGTACTATTATTTTCCTAACTTTATGGATAAAAAAATTGAGACACAGAGAGGCCCAATAACTTTCCCATACCTTCAAAGCTAATAATGAATACAAGATCTAGGACTCCAATTATGTTTTCTGACTTTAAACCTACACTAATTTCACAATATCATACTGTCTGAAGAGAAGATAAAGAAAGCCCTAAAAGCAAGAAAAAATAAAGAAATAGAAAGAAAGGAAGAAAGAAAGATGAAAATGGTGTTTAAAACCAGGCAGGACACTTAGGACAAATACCAACTTCTTCTCAAGTTTCTAAGAGCGAAAGCTTCTCAATGACTAAATTGTTTCCTGGAGGTAACATATGTACTGAGAGAGCGTCATAACGTTTTTTAGGACACAGGAGAACTATTTAGAACAACACTCAGTGGACAGACCATTTATTACTTCCCTATCCAGAGGGAAAAAAATCATTCTTCAGGAAACACCAACTGAAATGTCGATGCCAACACCAAACTTACAAATTCTCCCCTGGATAGATCCTTGTATTATTTCTATTTCATTCTTCTTCTTGGGACACATAGGGATTTTTCACAAAGTCATTACCTTTCAATAACAAACTGTACAGTTATACAAATACTTAATAAATGTCTTTTGGGATCATGTAATTCATTTAGGGATTATATGGGGAAACCCTCTGTCTACTTGATTTACAAAATGCAGATGGTTGGTAATTCTTAAATTGTTATTGATGCCTCCTAACATCTTTCTCAGCACCCTTAAAAAGAGTGGCATAATTCTTTAAGACATAATATTACACTTAGGAATTGCTCTAAAAGATCATCAATCTTTTGTGCATGACTCTGAGTGCTCAGCTAGTGTTAAATAAACCATGACAAGAAATGAAATTCAAAACACTTTGAGTGATTTCTGCAAAATGCTCGCCATTTGCCAATTATGTCCTACCATATTTCATGTTATCAGTTATTCTTTATTCTTGGCTAAAAATAGAGTTATGACAAATAGTGTATCTCAGAGGAAGTTTCATGATTTTCCAAAGAAATATGATCAATATGTTTTGGCCAAGCCATTGCTTATATTTTGGACTTGGCAAAAATAATGTTGTGAGTGATGATGTTGGTGACTTTATTTGTAGTTACTGATCAATTTGGCTTTTAGGAATATAAATATAACTAAAAGGAATATCAAAACCAAATGGCACTGTTATCAAAAGGTGTCTACTAAATATAGAATGGACTTTCACCAGGAAGAAAGGCAATCAGTGAATAAAAATTCATTCTTTTAATATAATTTATGGTAAAGAAATTAAATCCTAACTTCATTAGGCAAGAAGGAGAGTTATATTCCACACCCACCACCTTCCAGGAATACATTGAAAAATACCCAAAGCTTTAAAATAAAAATTATCCACTTTTTCCTTAAATCCAAATATTGTGACCTACAGAGAAAGTAATATGACTATTTATCAGATATTCTGATCTTGGGTCTTCTTGGCTACTGTGTAGCTTGAGAAGAAAAAATATCACTAAACCTCTCTGAACTTCAATTTTCTTACTTTTCTGGATGTTTCTAAATGGTATCAAATAAGATAATGAACTTAAAAAATAGAAAATAAAATACAAAGATCTCTTCAAATTTAAAAATCTGTTATTATGGCATATTCCCTAAAGAAAAAATATTTTCATATTTAAACAAGGTTAAAATTAAAATTGTATATTATATCATGATCATAACCTATAAAACTATATACATACAAATGTAATAATAGACTTTATATAATAAAAACATAATGTGAATAAATAGATTTATGAAATTAATTAACAGAAATTTATATAGCATCACATATCATCATTATAAGCACTATGCTCTAACTAACTGCAGTTCGAGGTATTCAACAACATAATAAAATTTGTCTGTACAGCTTCCTTCCTACTGTGTTTCTGTCATGCTTCCAGCAGTTTTTCTGGCATTCAAACCTACAAGCCGTTTGAAGTTAAAGATTCTCTATTTCTCCCAGCTATGACCACATCAGCATTTATGGGATCCCAGTTTGTTTTTTAACATAGGAGCATTAGCAGGGAATTTTGATTATAATCTAAGTCCATTGAGGGAAGGTGGCTTGCCCAAGATGCTTTAGCAAGTTAAGAAAATGGTACCCATAGTTCCTGAGCATTAAACTGCAGCCATTTAACAGATTAACTTTATTTTAGGAATAAAGATTAACTCTATTCCAGGAATAAAGATTTTGAAGGGGCGGGCGGGGTGGCTCATGCCTGTAATCCTAGCACTCTGGGAGGCTGAGGCGGTTGGATTGTTTGAGCTTAAGAGTTGGAGACCAGCCTGAGCAAGATCAAGACCCTGTCTCTACTAAAAAGTAGAAAGAAATTAGCTGGACAAATAAAAAATATACAGAGAAAAAATTAGCTGGGCATGGTGTCACATGCCTGTAGTCCCAGCTACTTGAGAGGCTGAGGCAGTAAGATTATTGAGCCCAGGAGTTTGAGGTTGCTGTGAGCTAAGCTGATGCCATGGCACTCCAGCCCCAGCAACAAAGTGAGACTCTGTCTCAAAAAAAAAAAAAAAGAAAGAAATTGAAGGGCTTGTGGACAAAAGGTCTGGATTGACACTGATACCAGACTTTCTCAAACACTGCTGGGCCCTACTGTTAAAGTGGAAACATATGGAGCCAGGTAATATATCCAAGACTATTGTAATGTACTTCACAATGGGTCTTCACTTCCACCCTGTGGTTATTTCCTTGGTCCCCAACATACAGCTGGAACAGATACAATTAGCAGCTGGAAGAACCCTTACATTCTTCCCATGGACCTTGAGGAAAAGCCATATAGCAGGATAGACAAGTATATGTCCTTGAAAGTGCCCCCCACCCCCATTCATGGACAAAACTGCAAAACAGAACAATGCTACATCCTGGCAAAATTCGCAGAAATTAGTGCCACCTTCAAAGACTTAAATGATATAGGAGTTGTGATTCCCTCATTATCAGTGTGTGATTTACCTGTTTGGTCACTGCTAGATGGATCACAGAAGATATTGGTAGCCCCAATCTCAGCTGCTGTACTTGTTGTGGTATTCTTCATGGAACACATGAAACACAGCTTCAGGCGTTTGATACGTAGCTAATTATCTAATAAATGCATCTTTTTCTATGCCCACCAATACAGAAAAACAAAGATACTTCACTTTTAAATGGAAACAACCCTTGCAGTGAAAGCTTCATTACACCTTGTCATGGGGTTAACTCTCATCTTCATCACAATATAATATGCACAGCACTGATAATTTTGACATTCCATAGAGTATCAAATTGATTGAGTAAATAGTAACTGACAGTTTATCTGGCTTTAACAGTAAAATACCTGTGTTCCAGAGAGTGGGCGAAAAGAACTACAAAGATTCAGACAAAGGTTTTAGAAAACCCATGGTATGGGGCATGCTAGGACATCTGTCTAAAATAAAGGACAAATTATGTCATTTAAATCCCTGCCACTAAGATATGTGGTACTTGTTGGGTCACTTTGGATTTTGAAACCAACATTTACCACACTGTGGAATACTTTTCTGACCAGTGTGAAATGTTACAGACAAGGCTACAAGATTTAAGTGAATTCCCCAGGAAACATGGCTCTTCAGCAGATCCAAATTTCAGTGAAAGCTGCCCTGGAGCTCAGAGAAATGACTAGAACATCCCCTGGTGCTACAGATATGTATGGTAGAAAAACAAATGCTGCACTGAGGCTGTCACGAGCTTCAAGAGGGAAGTCACAATACAGACTCTAAGGATCTGGCCTTCAGTACTCGAAAAACAGCCCCTGTCATGCTAACAGGCTCTGGTAGAGACTGTGTGTCTGATCATGGGACATTAAGTGACTGTGCAAACGCAGCTGTCCATCATAAACCTGGTGTTTTCAGGCTGACCAAGTCATAAGTTTGGGCCAGCACAGCATCACATTTCATATGATGGAAATGGTGTATTTGAAATTGGGACTGAGCAGATGGTCCTGACATTTATGATACCTACCTCTGTCTCACAGATGCCTGTTCCTCATCTAACACCTGTGGTCTCACAAAGTATTTCCTGGAATGAGCTTACAGAGGAAGAAAAACTCAGGCCTGATTCATGGATTTGACACAAACCAAAAATGGATCTATGCTTTGGCATGTCCCTGCCCACCATGCCCCAAGGACAAAGGTAAGGGTAAATCCTTTCAGTGGGGGTTCAGGCAGGTATACAGGCAATGTCTCTGACTGCCCAGTTTGTCAGGGTGGAGGAGTAGCCTGGACTAAAGATACACATAGACTCCTGGGCTGTGATGAATATCTTCTCTTGTTGGTCAAGGATCTGGAAGAAATAAGTCTGGAACTTTGATGAAGCAAAGTGGTCTGGAGAAGAGGCACGAAAATGAACCTGAAAGAATGAGGATGGGATATGAAGATCCTTGGTACTGAGAGTGTCCACTAGAGAGCCAACTAGAGTATCCACTGCAGAGAAGGAATTTATTAATCATATGGAGGAGATGGCTTGTCCAGTGGATTATAGATGACTCCTTCCTTAGCTTGAGCACTAAAATCAGGAAAGAAGCAATCATGGTGTCAGGGATGGAGCATGGACTCCCTTTCACCAAGGCAGATCCAACTGTTGCTGCTTAATATCCAATCTGTCAGCAAAGAGACTAGAACCATTACTTGAGGAGAGCACCCAGACATGAGGTACAAGTTAATTTTATTGATGTCTTTCCACTCTGGAGGGGGCAGTATTTAGTCTCTACCAGACTTAATAAATACTCCAGATAGTGTATTATTCCCTTCCTTCCTGGTCTCCATTAATATCACTATAAGAGGACTTCATTAATGACTAATTTAATAACATGGACTAACATATATCATTCCCCCACACCCATTTTCTCAGCACAGTTTGAAGCAATTTGTCTATTTCCACAAGATGTACTGGTTCTACCCTATATTACTACATCATCCCAAAATAGTTCAATTAAGAGAATAATGCAGTGGCCTATTAAAGCCTCGGTTAAAATTCTAGCTTTGGAATGGCATGTTGTGGGACTGGTGTGTGCTCCGCCAGGATACAATATAACCATTGAAACTGTGGCTAACTTATGGTTCTGTTTCCCCACTAGGTAGAATATGCAGATCTGGAAACTAAGAAATGAAGTGAATGTGTGATTACTTTTCCACGCCTTTAGGCTGCAATAGATTAGAATGCCTAGTTCCAAGAGATTGGAGTGAGAGCGTGGGTTAAACCAGTAAAAATTCTACTGGCCCAGAAGGTACCTTACCACCTGGTAATTTTGAGGTCCTAAGGGCAGTCAAACATCAGGCAAGAAAGGAGTTTTATTATACTGGTGGGAGTGTTGGACCTTGAATCTGATGAGGAGTTTGGACATCCGCTATGCAATGGGAGATGGGAGACGGTATGTCTGGAGCTCAGGGAATTCACTGGGATATTGTCAGGTGCTTAGAGATAATAGTGAATAGACAATTGCAACAAACAGCCTGACAAGACAAAGCAACCAAAGAGTCAGGGGTTCAGTATGAAGGTCAGGCTCACCCCACCAGGCAAGTGATACAGGTTAATTACAGTGCTGAGCAAGAGGAGGGGACTTTATCAGTGGGTAGTGTAGGAAGATCATGATTTATTTTTTAGAAAAGCATATAAAATAATGCAGAATATAAAGAAGACAATAGATAATTTTACTTGTGAACAAATTGAGGAGGGGAGAATAGCAAGGCTGGTAATAGAAAGAAGAGAAAGTGCATATGTGTTAACAGGATAGAAGGGTGAGAACATGAGTACATATGCAAATAGGCCAGAATCTTGGCGATGGAAAGATAAAGTCATACTTGTATTATTGGTGTTATGCATAATTAGCTATTGTCATTCATTACCATTGTGTGTGACATGGAGAATGCTGAATTTTTTAGAAGGGATACAAATATGTAAAATAGTTTTCCGGAATACCATAAAACAAACTTATTTTAAAAGTATGGTTTCTTACTTATAGTTGTCAGAAAATGGGTCCTGTAAAATAGATATCTTAAAGGCTGAGCAGTTATAGATGTAACAAGAGTCAGTGCAAGACTGTGGGAGTGTGCCTCAGAAAAAATGGGAAGGAGAGTGCCAAGGTCACTGGGGCTGGAATGTCAAGAATATGCATTCCAGAGTATTGAACTATATCTTCACGATTGTGGTTAAGACCACCAATAATGTTAACAGGAGTTATTGGTAGAGGAAGACAGGATGCCAGATGCTAAAGACATCAATGAATAAGGGTTACTGACTGGTGAGGAGTTGACGACAGCAATAAAGAAAGAAGAGGGTAATGGGTGATAAAACTTAATGACGCAAAATTAAAAGGAGCTATTTTTTATAGCTAGTGAAGAAATAGTTTGGAAGCTGCAATGAGAAGCATGCAAAAAAGTATCCCACTACAAGAACTGACTAGAGCTGTCTCTCACACTCCCCCCACACATGTATTCATATATGTTACCTGTGTGTAATACACAAATGAATACATATACCCTCACTTAAATAAATAGATTTATATAATCTCAATAATTCTCTTTAAAGTATTTCTGCTATAATATGGGATATTCATTTTCCACACATAGTATACATAAGTATAATATTTCAAAACTTATAACTAATATATAGATTGTTTATATTAATACATTTCTAATTTATGTTTCATCCATACACATTTATATAAATTATGTGTGCCTATCTCCATGCATATGTTCATTTTCTCTGCTAATTTATTCTTTTTCGAAACCCTGTGTAGCCAATTTAGGTAGATGTGACTCCATTTAAACTTTGTGTTTAGAAACAGACATGAAATGACCTGAGGAAGATGGGTGGAAGAATGATATGAGAGCCTGAGGGAGGGGTGCAAATCAGGAGACAGTTACTGACACCATTGGTGGCCTCCAAACACACCTCCTTTCTTTGCTGTTCTGACCCCAATGAGTTAGTGTCAGCTGGGCTTGGCTTCAGGAGAGTTTGGCCTTCTCTCCAACCCAAAGTGTGAATCTTGATTGAGTTAGAACGATGCTGATATTTTTCCTGATATGTCACATGATTCTGGAATGCAACACAAGGGAAAGTCTACTGAGGGCACTTTTGGGAGCAAGTTTTCTCTCTTGAAAAGATAAGCCTTTGAGAGGGTGAGGGTAGGGTGATGCTCTCCAACTTTTGCTTCCCGATGTGATGACAGGAACTGAGGTTGCCATGTTGGAACCATGGTGAGATTCCACCCTACAGGGTAAGCAACAGTAGGAAAAGAAAAGACAGTGAAAGGAGTGATTTTTGATATCAAGGATGAGGTCCAAAATTGGAAAAATTACAACAAAAATATGCCTCTATCTTATTTAGCACAATTATTTCCCATTAGTGTGTACACCTATTAGGGTTCTTTTAATTGTACTTTCTCTTTTCTCTAATGCCAATAATATTCCCTATTACCTATTAGTGCTATTCAAAATTAAAAGGTAGCTATGTTTTTAAGTAAGTAGACATCTTTGAGATGAACATTAGATTGGTAATGACATTTATTTAAAACCTACTGTTCTACAGGAAAGTGAACTGAGGGGTTAAATGACATTCTCAAGCATATATACTAGTCGTGGCTAAAAACCCTACCTTTAAAAAATAATAAAATATCATAGTTGAATATTATATTGATTACACATTTATAAAAAATATAAATTATATAAATTGATTATATTATCACTTAATGATACAATATATATTTAATATATTAATAAAATAATATATTATAATTATATTATACTCTAATATTGATAATGTTATATTTAATAAGAAGAAAATAAAGATGCTCGACGCATATATAGAACTTTCCACTCACAGAGCACGTGTTCTTAAATCTTTTCCTTTAACCTAGAAACCAGTCATCTAGCTCCCTTTCTAGTGATCCTTCTACTACTGTTTTCTGCTCTTATAAATCTTATTGCCTAAGGAGACAGGAAGATTGATAGAGCATGCAAATTTTTTGTTTTCCTTCTGTTTGACTACAAACCATTTTTTTTTTTCCAGAGCAGGTGGGAAGAGACTAAGTGTAAATAATAACAATGCTTTCAAGTCTGTGGAACTACTGAGAATTGTGAATCTGTCTCTAAAAGATGATAAAGGGTGACACAGTGATATAGAGAGTGGGGTCTTGGCAGACAGTCTCATCTGTTGCCTGTGGACAGGTAACACATCATCTCGGATTGAGGGCAATGGCTGATGAGCCAGAGCTTATTTACGTTGGCAGTTCCCGCAGAGTAGTGCAAAAGAGAGTGGGAGGGAAGGAGCTTGAATGAAAGGACAGTTTTTCATTGACTCCTACCACATTTGAAACAATATATAGTACTAAGTGGTTTTATATGCGTGTATGTGTGTTTGTATACATTGAAACTAATTATTAACATGAGTCTAATTCCTGTTAAGATCTTCCCTATTGTATCTTAAATTCTGCCTCAGCTTTGTTGGCCATTATATCCACAGACCAAGCTGACCTCCTGGCACATGATGGACCCAGAAGAGAGATTTCTTGAAATAATAAGTGAATATTAGATTAATAAAATGATGGAAAGCCTATCTAAGCCACCTATTTCATGAGGAGAATTTAAAAGCTCTATATATGACTTGTCCAAAGTTACATAGATGGTAGCAGAGCTGGAGTTAGACCCATTCTGAGTTAGAGAATAAGCTAAAAACCTATGCCTATACCAGTTTGTCCATAAGTATTAAGGCTCATCCATGCAAGAATAATTCACTTATCTAACAATAGCCACATGGAAAAAAATAGTGCAGAATGTAAGAGACTCAGGAAAATATATTGATGGGTGGGAGGTGGGCATAAAGTTTTCATGAAAAATTGGCTCCTCATGTTGGCTTCTTGGAAGGTTTCAGGCAGGCAGAGAAAATGAAGAATCTTCCTATGTGTGAGAAACAACATGGGCAAACAAATGCCACTTTTGGGGCCTATTTCCCCAAGGATTTGTTACACATCTTGTCCAGCCTTCCCCTACTCACTTGCCCTCTAATCTCCACCACATACAGTTAAAGATGTTCTTGGGAGTCAGGAAGACCTGAATTCAATTCCTGGTTCCTTGTCCTCTTGCGTAACACAGAAAAAAAAATGCCATAAATTATCTGGACTTCAATTTCCTTCATTCAAAACTGTCAATTGCACAGATCATGAGATGATTGTGTATTAAATGTGATCAACTATTTAAACAGCCTAGTTCAGTGAGTAGAACATAAATATTTTAAAATATTGTTTCTTTTCCCCTCATCCTCACTCTTAAGGCACTTGTTTTATTATTTATCTTGTAGTTGTTTGTGTAGAAATCATATTCCATTGCGTTGGAAACTTTTAATGTAGAAATCAAGACATGTTGGGCATTGTGTCGTTAGTCATATTGCTCAACATTTTAGGGAAAAAATTAAATTTTCTCTATGTTTTGAGGCAGCTCTGAATTTTATCTTAAAACAATTACATTGAAATGCTTTAAGAAGCTCCATATTGTGTTAAAACAACTGGATCAGTTAGGGTGCAACTAGAGAAACAGAAAAAAATAGGATATCAAGCCATCTATAGATAGATACAGATATTATACAAAATATATGTTAATGTATAATATATATTATATATATGTATGGTGCTTTGCAAAATATTGTCTTGCATGATTGTGACGAGGTGACTAGACAAGTGTGAAATACACAAGCAGCCATCAGGAAGGCTGTGCTGTAACATACCGGCATAAACTGAAACTGCTGTCCACAAGGAAGCCTCAGTTGTGTTCTTAGGCCTCTCGACTGATTGAATCAGGCCTACCCAGAGTATCAAGGCTATGATTCACCCCAGGTGTACTTATTATCGATTGTAACAGTATCTATAAAAGTACCTTCATAGCACACTTACATAGCTGTCTGATTGAGTAATTGAGTACTATAGCCTAGCCATGTCAACATATAAAATTGACCATCACAGCAAACTTAATAGAGGATATTTTTATCACTTAATAAAAACAGGCCGGGCGCGGTGGCTCATGCCTGTAATCCTAGCACTCTGTGAGGCTGAGGCGGTGGATCGTTTGAGCTCAGGAGTTTGAGACCAGCCTGAGCAAGAGCTAGATCCCATCTCTACTAAAATGATAGAAAGAAATTATATGGACAACTAAAAATATAGATAAAAAATTAGCTGGGCATGGTGGCACATGCCTATAGTCCCAGCTACTTGGGAGCTGAGGCAGGAGGATCACTTGAGCCCAGGAGTTTGAGGTTGCTGTGAGCTAGGCTGACACCACGTCACTCTAGCCCAGGCAACAGAGTGAGACTTTATCTCAAAAAAAATAAACATAAAAAAATAAATAAAAACAATTTATTTTTGTTTAGCATTATATAATTTTCAAAGAGCTTTCAATACATTATTTCTTTTAATGCGAGGCTAATATTGCTATTCCCATTTCACTAAAGGAGATACTGGGGCTAATATGATACTCAAATAGTGATCAATGCCCACTTCTGCTAAGGGAAAACTGGGCCCATAACCCAGGTCCTTAAACTCTGACCCATAAGACCACACTGTCCTTTCCATACAGAGCAGCTTGCATCTGTGGCAGCATTCTATTTCTAATGGAGAGTGACGTTCTTTTCTTCCTATGACTAGTTTAGAGACCGTGTGTTGAGATGGTAGAATTATAATACAGAAAGTATCTGGATTAATCAATACCTGGAATTTCAGTGAACAAGAAATTGTTTGTCCAAGAAATTAGCTTATTTTATTGAGCCACTGGGTTTTGGATGTTGTTTGTTAGCAGAGAATAACCTAACCTACATTAACTAATTAACTTCATTAACAGTCTTAGGGAGTTGGTTCAAGAATTGAGTGAGAAAAAAGATGTAAAACTGCTGGAAAAGGCTAAACATTATTGTGTTCTTAATCCTGCAGCTGTGTTTCAATTAAATCATTGGCAGTTATAAACAGGTCTGGGCAGCAGAGCTGACTGTACTCACTGGATATTGTTCATTCCTGAAGGAAAATTTACCAGCTGAATATGTCAAATTGCTATTTCAATTTTAATTTGGCAGAAAAGTCAAGCTCTCACACCAGAGGAACACAGCTGGAAAGGGATTTGCAGGAAACAAAATAAGCTTCTTAAGACTTTATTTGGCCTCTGTACCTTGTTGTCCAGCCCAGGGGTCACACACATAATGGCCATCAATACATTTTTTAAATTCTATGATGCCAAACAGTTCTTTGGTTCATGTTCTAAACATTGTATTAAGATTAGTCAAACATATCAGTGTGAGCTATACTACATGTAGCAGGCTTGAAACAGTTAAAAACTTAACCAGCTAAGTTATTGTAAAAAAGACAAGTTTTTTAGCCAAAACTATGGTATTCCAAGGGGATATCTGAACCAGTTGTTCATATTGAGGTGATATGTAGTGTCTTTATTGTAAATCCCTGATTTGATCATTATCCATATATGCATGTATACAAATCACATGTACTGCATAAACAGGTACAAATATCATGAGTCAATAAAAAAAGAAAAGAAAATTAATATGGTAGTGGCACTATGATAAAATAAAATATTTCCATCATGCTAAAAAATATGAATTCCAAAGTTTTCACATTTTGTTAATTTGGGTTATAATCTGAAGTCTAACTCTTAACTATATTAGAGAAGTTGCCTTCCCTCTCTGGGCCTCAGTTTCCTAAAATTTAAATAAGAAGAGGTCTGCAGGATGATCATTCACCCAGTTCTAGGATCCTAGTCTTTGGGAGGGAAAGCCCTGAGTGGTTAGTAGCTGCTCAGGGTCTGGGAAGATGCCCCGAGAAGCTGTCTCAGCTGGAGGTTGGCTGGCCACCGCCCATTTCTTGGACCCACTCCCACGGTGTCCTCAACCTCACTAAGCTATCCCACGCGTGTTACATCCAGACCTGTCAAACTGGCTCTCTAGATGAAGCACCAACAGAAATGCAATCCTCTTTTGTTTTTATTTAGTAAGAATGCCTGTTTTCAATCACTTTGTAAACTTAGGACCAGCTGCCAGGGGTATGGACTTGTTTGGAAATTTCACTTTACCGCATGAGTGCCAGACCCAGCAGACACAGCTTTGACATCAATTAACAGCACGACAAATCGGCAGCCGAATCTGGAAACAGCTTCCCTGCTGACAGTGAAGGATGGCAGTTGAGAAACAGCCCCTCCAGTAACACTTTGCCATTCTTTGACATTGCTGACAGTCTCCTTACACTCCTCATACTCATACAACACACATGCACACGTTCCTACAAATATGGGTATATATCTGGGCTTGCACATGCAGACAGACACACACACATCACAGAGAATAAGCATGGAGGTACCCATGCTCTTCCCACACATACACCACACACACACACACACCCTTAAGAACTTAAATACATTCATTTACTCACACATGCAACTCTTTAAAACTCCACAGACATAGACATGCACATATCTGCAAAAACACGAACATACACACAGAATCATACTTCACTTACGCGTGCAAACAGGCCCACATGTGCCCTTCTGCTGTCCACAGGCTCATTCACACACTGCAAATCCAGTGCTCACAAGGTCATGCACACAGAAGATGTGGAGCCATAATTTCTCAGACAGATGCCCTTAAATGTATGAGCTCATATGGCTAAACAGGGACATGTGCTTACATAAACACGGGCACAAAGAAATACACAAATACTGCCCAAATGCAAGAGACTGAAGACGAGTTTCTGAAGCAAAGTGGGCAAATGCAGCTGTTTTTGCTGTGAACAAAGACTATAAAGTGCAGAGTCAACAAAGGAATATTCTCCACACTTTCTGGTTTTAATATGTTTAGCTGTGAATAGCTTTGTGTGCCACATTTCTCTTTGTTGTGTGCCATTCAGGGTACTTTAGTTATGTTTACATAACAAGGTATTGGAACATTTAGTCAAATTAATGCTTCTTTTCTGTGGAAAGATACTGCCTTCACTGGATTTAGCCATTGCTTAGAACCATTTACTCTGCAAAGACTTTGTAGTTGTTCAGTTTTGACATGTTGTGCCACAAATTCCATCTATTTACTTCATCCAACCCCTGCAATCGCCTCTAAAAGTTTGCAGATCACTGGCTAGAAAAGAAGAAAGGCTGTTGTGTCAAGTCTCCACATATTTATAACTTTCAGATGTCTGAAAAACTAAACAGTTTTTTAAAATTAGCACTTACTTTGGGGCCCGTGAGTGGAAGAAGAGAAAGAACATGCTGTTGTCCTCACAGTGGGCAAAAGCAGCTGGAGTTGGAGAACAGAAATAGAGTAACAGAGTGGCTTTACTCATTCAGGGTAAAGCCACACACCTTAAATGGAAAGTGGCGATGATAACACCTCCCCGAATTTTGTGTGATAGACAGTGATCAGTGTAATCTTTTTGGTACTCAGAAATCACTGGATGCATTTATCTTTAAGTGTTGTCTGCAAAATGATCTAGATAGTCTGGTACTAAACCAGTGTTGCTTTACCTGTAAATAGATGTATGCGGTTTGCACTCTCTTGAATTTTATACAAAATGAAATCATCCAATATTCATAAATCCTTCTCCCAGACCCTGGGGAAAGAACCACCAATTTTCTAGTGAAATTTCATGAGGGTAGAGGTCTTTTTTTTTGGTGCCACTCACTAGTTTATTCCTAGTATCTGGATAAGTATCAGATACATAATAGATTCTCAGTAAGTATGTGCATAATTTATGAATTAGGTCCTTTAACATTTCCATTTAAGTCCTCTATCCCAAGCCAAAAAAAAAAAAATGAGGAAGCAACTCTTTATTCTTTCTATAAAGCATCATAATTGAAGCTGAGGCTGTAATTTACTTATCACTCCTTCCCCAGGGCATGGCACATAAAAGAGGCTTAATAAATACGTGTTACATAATTCGATAAATAGCAATAGGAATTTTGTATAGAGACAATAACAAAAAAATATCCATATGTGGCATTTTTAAAATAATTCAGCTTAACATTTTTTGCAGAGAAGCAAACTTCTTGTCCTTCTCTTGGCCTTAGTTCTCTGCCTCTACACAGGGTTCCTCCCCACAGACTCAGCCCCTGCAAGATCCTACACACCATTCTCTGCTCTTCTAATAATACACACTTCATCTCTGTGATTTTATATACACTTTTTTTTGCTATTACCATTAGCAATAGTAACTTCCAAATTTCTTTTTCAAACTCATCCTCCTCACAAGCTTCATCTTTTAATATTCCATGAGTGCTAGAGTTTGCTACCAGGATAGCTCCCAAATGCCTTTAAAAATGTGCAAATCAGAGCTCATTGTCTTCTTTCCTAAATTTTCTCCCTCTGCTCAATTTTGTATCTCAGCAGACGTCACCAGCATTCACCAAGCAGATACATCCGCACCCTTTACAGTCTCCTGTTCACTCTCCTTAAAGCCCTTTCTCCCCCTCCCTTAAATAGTGTTATTTTTCAAATACCCCTGTCTAGTTCTTCTTTCCTTTTTTTTTTTTTTTTTTTATTTCAGCTCATCATGGGGGTACATAAGTTCAGGTCATATACATTGTCCCTGTCCCGCCCATCCCTCCGAGTCAGAGTCCCAAGCGCGTCCGCTCCCACTCTCCAGACAGTGCGCCTGGCACTCGCCATGTATTCATACCTCGATCCCCTCCCCCCCCACCTCCCCGGGTCTGCACCCTCAAGCATGACCATTCCCCAGAGGGTGCGCAATGCACTCGTCATGTAGGCATACACCCATCCCCTCCCCCCACCCCCCCATCCCAGTCTGATATCCAATTGGTATCCTTCCCTGATGTACATTTAGGTGATGATCAGGGAAACCAGTTTTCTGGTGAGTACATGTGATGCTTGTTTTTCCATTCCTTGGATACTTCACTTAGTATAATGGGTTCCAGCTCTCTCCAGGAGAACCAAAGAGATGTCGTATCATCGTTATTTCTTATAGCTGAGTAGTACTCCATGGTATACATATACCACAGTTTACTAATCCATTCGTGGATTGATGGGCACTTGGGTTGTTTCCACATCTTTGCGATTGTGAATTGTGCTGCTATAAACATTCGGGTACAGGTGTCTTTGTTAAAGAATGACTTTTGTTCTTCTGGGTATATGCCCAATAATGGAATTGCTGGATCAAATGGTAGGTCTACTTGAATCTGTTGAAGGTATCTCCATATTGCTTTCCATAGGGGTTGCACTAGTTTGCATTCCCACCAGCAGTGTATGAGTGTTCCTGTCTCTCCGCATCCACGCCAACACGTGTTGTTTTGGGATTTTTTGATAAAGGCCATTCTCACCGGAGTTAAGTGGTATCTCATTGTGGTTTTGATTTGCATTTCCCTGATGATTAGGGATGTTGAGCATTTTTTGATACGTTTTTTGGCCATTCTTATGTCTTCTTTTGAAAAATTTCTATTCATGTCCTTTGCCCATTTTTTGATAGGATTGTTTGATTTTTTCTTGCTGATTTTCCTGAGTTCTAAATAGATTCTTGTTATCAGTCTTTTATCTGATGTGTAGTATGCGAAAATTTTTTCCCATTCTGTAGGCTGTCTGTTTATTTTCGTGACTGTTTCTTTGGCTGTGCAGAAGCTTTTTAATTTAATCAGGTCCCATTCGTTTATTTTTGTTGTTGCTGCAATTGCCTTAGGGGTTTTCTTCATAAATTCTTTGCCTAGACCAACGTCTGTGAGAGTCTTTCCTACATTTTCTTCTAGAATTCTAATCGTTTCCCATTTAAGGTTTAAATCTGTTATCCACCGTGATTTGATTTTTGTGAGAGGTGAAATCTGTGGGTCCTGTTTCAGTCTTCTACATGTGGCTATCCAGTTTTCCCAGCACCATTTATTGAATAGGGACTCTTGTCCCCAGAGTATGTTTTTGTCTATTTTGTCAAAGATTAGATGATTATATGAGGATGCTTTTATATTTGGGTTTTCTGTTCTGTTCCACTGGTCTGTGTCCCTGCCCTTGTGCCAATACCAAGCAGTTTTAAGCACCACAGCTTTGTAGTATAGTTTGAAGTCTGGCAAATCAATACCTCCCATTTTGTTTTTATTGCTTAAGATTGCTTTTGCTATACGGGGTCTTCTCTGTTTCCATACAAAGTGTATAATTATTTTTTCTAAATCTGTGAAAAATGATGTTGGTATTTTAATAGGAATTGCATTGAATCTATAGATTACTTTGGGTAGTATAGACATTTTAACGATGTTAATTCTTCCAATCCATGAGCATGGTATGGATTTCCACTTATTTACGTGTTCTGCAATTTCCTTCCTTAGCGTTTCATAGTTCTCTTTATAGAGGTCCTTTACCTCTTTAGTTAAATATATTCCTAGATATTTTATTTTCTTTGTTGCTATTTTGAAAGGTATTGAGTCCTTAATTTGGTTCTCCAATTGAATGGTATTGGCATATATGAATGCCTCTGATTTGTGTGTATTGACTTTGTAACCTGAGACATTACTGAATTCGTTAATTAATTCCAGGAGTCTCTTGGTTGAGTCCTTGGGGTTTTCCAGATACAACATCATATCATCAGCGAAGAGTGAGAGTTTGATCTCTTCTGTCCCTATTTGGACACCTTTGATTCTGCTCTCTTGTCTGATAGCTCTCGCAAGGACTTCCAATACAATGTTGAAAAGTAATGGGGACAGTGGGCAGCCTTGTCTGGTTCCAGTTCTGAGTGGGAATGCTTTCAATTTTTCCCCATTCAGTATGATGTTGGCTGTGGGTTTGTCATATATGGCTTGTATTATTTTTAGGTAGGTCCCATTTATGCCTATGTTGTTAAGTGTTTTTATCATAAAAGGGTGTTGAATTTTGTCAAATGCTTTTTCTGCATCTATTGAGAGGATCATATGGTCTTTATTTTTGCTTCTATTTATGTGGTTAATTACATTTATAGATTTTCATATGTTGAACCACCCCTGCATCTCTGGGATGAAGCCTACTTGGTCGTGATGAATTATTTTTTTAATCAGCACTTGGATACGATTTGCTAGGATTTTATTGAGAATTTTTGCATCTACGTTCATGAGAGAAATTGGTCTGTAGTTTTCTTTTTTTGTTGCATCCTTTCCTGGTTTTGGTATCAATGTTATATTGGCTTGGTAGAATGTGTTGGGGAGAATTCCATCCTTCTCAATATTGAAGAATAGTTTATGTAGGATGGGCACCAGTTCATCTTTGTATGTATGGTAAAATTCAGGTGTGAACCCATCTGGACCAGGGCTTTTCTTTTTGGGAAGGTTTTTTATTGCTGTTTCAATTTCAGTTCTTGATATTGGTCTATTCAGGAATTCTATTTCTTCCTGATTGAGCTTGGGAAGGCTGTGTGTTTCTAAAAATTTGTCCATTTCCTCCTCATTTTCCAATTTGTGTGCATAAAGATTTTTGTAATATTCATAGATAATGTCATGTATCTCTGTGGCTTCGGTTGTGATTTCTCCTTTCATGTTCCTGATGGAAGTTATTAAAGATTTTTCTTTTCTGCTCTTGGTTAGTCTAGCCAGTGGTGTGTCTATTTTATTTATCTTTTCAAAGAACCAACTTTTTGTTTTATTAATTTCCCTTATAGTATTTTTGTTGTCTTTTTCATTTAATTCTGATTTGATCTTAACAATTTCTCGCCTTCTGCTGGGTTTGGGGTCAGTCTGTTCTTCTTTCTCCAGCTCTTTGAGTCTATTCATTAAGTTGTCTATTTGTAAGTTGTCTGTCTTTTTGAAATAGGCATTTATGGAAATGAATTTTCCTCTCAGGACTGCTTTAGCTGCATCCCATAGATTTTGATAAGTTGTGTCACCTTTGTCGTTTAATTCAAAGAATGTTTTGATTTCTGACTTAATTTCTTCCTTTACAAAATTGTTATTCAGAAGAAGGTTGTTTAGCTTCCATGACCTTGAGTAGGAATGAGAGCTCCTGTTAGGGTTCATTATTACTTTTATTCCATTGTGATCTGAGAAGATGCAGGGTATGATTTCTATTTTTTTAATTTTTTTAAGACTTGCTTTATGGCCTAGGATATGGTCAATCTTAGAGAATGTTCCGTGAGCCGATGAGAAGAATGTATATTCAGTGGATTTAGGGTAGAATGTCCTGTAGATGTCAGTCAGGCCCATTTGTTCTAGCCTTCTGTTTAAGTCTACTATGTCTTTGCTTATTTTCTGCTTGGAGGATCTGTCCTGTGCTGTCAGTGGGGTGTTAAAGTCTCCAACTATTAAAGTGTTGTTGTCTATTATTTGGTTTAGATCGAGTAGGATTTGCTTTATGAATCTGGGTGCACCTAGATTGGGTGTATATATATTAAGTATGGTTATGTCTTCTTGTTGAATTGTGCCTTTCACCAGTATGTAGTAACCGTCTTTGTCTTTTATTACTTTTGTTGGTTTAAAGACTAAGTTATTGGAAATTAAAACTGCCACACCAGCTTTCTTTTGGCTACCATTTGCTTGAAATATTAAGTTCCATCCTTTTATTTTCAGTCTAAATGCATCTTTGCCGGTTAAGTGTGTTTCCTGAAGGCAGCAGATACTTGGTTTGTGTTTTTTTATCCATTGGCCCAGTCTATGTCTCTTGAGTGGGGAATTCAGGCCATTGACTGATAGAGAGAACTGATAATTGGGACAGATTTCTGTTTATCTTATTGGGTAGAACTTCTTTTCTATGTTTTCTCTCTTGAGCCATTGTGGTGGCTAGAATTTGATCTTTAGTTCTTGGGTGGTTTTACATTCGTCGGCCTTTGTTGTGATGATCCGTGTGTAACTCTCTTTTGAGTACTTCTTGGAGGGGTGGTCTTGTCTTGGTGAATTCCCTCAGTCCTTGTTTATCTGAGAATGTCTTAATTTCTCCTTCATATAGAAACCTTAGCTTAGCTGGGTACAAGATTCTAGGCTGGGCATTATTCTGTTTCAGAAGAGTGAGAATGGGGCCCCAACTTCTTCTTGCTTGTAAAGTTTCATTTGAGAAATCTGGCGTAATTCTAATGGGTCTCCCTTTGTATGTTACTTGTTTCTTTCTCCTTACAGCTCGAAGAAGGGTCTCTTTAGTGGATATTTTGGTCAGTCTGACGACTACGTGGCGTGGTGTTTTCCTATTTGCTATGAATCTACCAGGGGTTCTTTGAGCTTCTTGAACCTGTATATCTAAAGTTTTAGCAAGGCCTGGGAAATTTTCTTCTATTATGTCTTCAAATAGTTTATCCAGCCCTTGCTTATTATCTTCTTCACCTTCAGGGATGCCTATAACTCTCACGTTAGGTTTCTTCACATAATCCCACATTTCTTGAAGACTCTGATCTTTTTTCTTATTTCTTTGCTCTATCTCTGTGACTGTCTTATTTAATTGGAAAGAGTTATCTTCGATTCCTGAGATTCTGTCTTCTGTTTGATCTACCCTGTTCTTGAGACTTTCCACTGTGTTTTGTAGCTCCCTGATTAAATCCCTCATTTCTAGGAGTTCAGTTTGGTTTTTTTTCAATACGTCTATTTCTTTAGTGAATTTTTCTTCCAAATCCTGGAATTTTTTTGCGGTTTCTTTGCGGTGGATATCAATTTTTTCTTGTATATCATTCAGCTTATTTATAACCCAAGACTGAAATTCTTCTGGTAACATGTTGGTATTCTGAAACTGGCTTGTGCCAATTGGAGGAGAGTTGGTATTACTCTTTGGGGGCGAGGTTTCCGTTTGGTTTTTTGTGCTCCCCATATTTTTCCGCTGAGCCCTTCCCATCTGGCTCTATCGTTAGATCTTTTCTCACAGCTTTAGTCTAGTTAACAGCACGTCTTGTACTCTGTTCTTAGGCTGTGGAACAGTCTAGGAATGTTGCTTCCTTTATCTATAGGGGGAGACTGTTGTGTGCTGTTTAGAGTTTCTTTTTTCTATCTCAGTTGGGAGACTGCTTCTGATGGGTCCACCCCCAGAGGGTTGGCTTGACCTAAGACCAGTTTGGCAAGTTAAATCACTGTGTTGTGGACTTTCAGTTAGTAGGCAGGATTCAC
The DNA here is from genome assembly GCF_020740605.2 of Lemur catta. Taxonomy (NCBI): domain Eukaryota; kingdom Metazoa; phylum Chordata; class Mammalia; order Primates; family Lemuridae; genus Lemur; species Lemur catta. The sequence goes on from NC_059131.1 coordinate 83,640,899, forward strand.
ACTATTTGCAAGCAGAAAGCCTCTTCTCCCTCTCTTTTTCTTTCCCTTCCTTCTTCTTTTTCTTTTTTTTCCTCTCCCTCTTTCCTCTTTCTTCCCTTCCTCTCTCTTCCTCTTCCTTCTTCTTCCCCCCCTGACTTTTGGTTCTTCCTCTGGATGTGTGGTTTCTGTCTCTTTCTGCAGGAAAGACACTGGCTAGGCAGAGGAGGCAGTGCCCTCACTCCCTCAGTGCCCCAGCTGCTGCAGCTCCCACGGGCAAGGGTCTACACTGTCCCAGTGTTCCCAAGGTCCAGGCTTCACACTCTTGTGTCTGGGGAAGCACTCAGTGTTCACACCTGGGAAGGGGACCTGGAGAGGGTCTATGGATCAGGGGATGGAGCCTCCTGGGGAGCCGCCTGGCACCCTATGGCTCTGCAGCAGTTAGACCTTGGCCCTCACAATTGCTGCTGCCCACCCGCAGTTCACTGGTACTGGGGGGCAATATTCAGGGACCAATAGGAATCAGACCTGGGGGTCTGGAGCACTCAGGAGTATACAGTAGCTCTTGGGCTGGAGGGCCACCGGAAAGGAAAAAAGAAAAAAAAGAAAAAGAAAAAAAAAAAAAAAGAAAGAAAAAATCTCGCTTTAATATTTCACGCTCGCGGCCCCTCGCCTCGGCGCAGGCCCGCGTCTGTCCCTTTAAGAGATAGGGCGCTGGAGACCCGCCAGAGGCTTAGCTGTGGGAACCAAGATGGCGACCGCGCATCCGCCGGTTGCAGGCGCCGGGGGAGAGCGTTCAGAGCTCGGCAGGCGCCAGGGCCCACAGCAGCTCCCCAGCCGGAGAGCTGCCGTAGGGGCAGAAAAAAGCAAAAAAGTCCCGCTTTAATATTTCACACTCGTGGCCTCTCGCCTCGGCGCAGGCCCGCGTCTGTCCCTTTAAGAGATAGGGCGCCGGAGACCCGCCAGAGGCTTAGCTGTGGGAACCAAGATGGCGACCGCGCATGCGCCGGTTGCAGGCGCCCGGGGAGAGCGTTCAGAGCTCGGCAGGCGCCAGGGCCCACAGCAGCTCCCCAGCCGGAGAGCTGCCGTAGGGGCAAAAAAAAGCAAAAAAGTCCCGCTTTAATATTTCACACTCGCGGCCCCTGGCCTCGGCGCAGGCCCGCGTCTGTCCCTTTAAGAGATAGGGCGCCGGAGAGCCGCCAGAGTCCAAGCTCTCGCCCGCCTATGTCACCTGTCCTCGGAGCTCCAGGTCTCCCGCGGTGATTCTGCACCGATTTCAGTGAGATCCTTGACCGAGTGGATGTGGGGGTCAGTGGGGAGATCAAGCCGCTTTGCTGTGGGGCTGAACCCGCCCCACTGTCCGGTGAGGCAGGTACGGCCGTCCCGCACTCCGCTGTCTGTTTTCCGTCCCGCACTCTCCAAATTATCTCGGTCTGATTTCCCACTCGCCTCTGTTTTTTCCTGTTCCCCGTGTCCCACGGTGATTCTCCGTGGGTTCACCTCACCCTTCCTGTGGAGGAGCAATCCTCTAGCGTTGTGGCAGGTGGAGATCCACGCCTTCCTCTCCGGGAGCACAAATCCAGGAGGTCACCTCCACTCCGCCATCTTCCTTCCCCCTCTTTCCTCTAACTGTACAAATCTATGCATAAGAAAAGTTCTAAGAGGTCATGTGAGATAATGAAACTCCATTAGACTGAAATCTATCTTTAAAAGTTTTAATGACATCTAATCTTGAATAACACTAGATGAGAAAGAGCTGCCAAATACAGTAATGTTTGTAATGGCAAATCTATAAGACAAAGTTAGCCAAAAAAATAAAAATAAAACAAACAGACCAAAAAAAAAAACCCTCCCAAATGGAAGTGTAATACATAAAGGGCAAATCCAATACTCATTTATGTGAACAAGTAGAATGGGGGACACAGACTGGCCAGAGGAGCAAGTCAACCCAACCACCCTGTCTACAACACTGAGCCATGGGCAATGCAGGGTGGTTTCAGGAAACTTTGCAGCAGTGTCTTAGTAAAAAGAAAGACCTTGAGTTGAGTTGGGAGCAACTTGGCTGCTGTCGATCTCTGCTTTCCAGAAGGAAGCAAAGGCTCAAGCAGCTTGTAGAGTGACACAAGACTGCCACATAAGCTACTCTGTTACACAAGGAAACTTCCGTGGATGTAGAAATCAGTTCTGGCCTTGGTATAGCCCAAATCTTCTGAAAATAGCTGGTCCTGTAAAAACACATCCCATTCAAAGATAAGAAATTGTTAAAAAAGAAGCATCACAGGATTTATACAAAGATACTACAAGATATAGGGGAAAAAAAAAAAAAGGAAGGGAAAAAATGTGAAAGATGACTAAGCTTCACCAGAAAAATATTACCACAGAACAGATGTAAAATATGAGCAAACATAAGCCATAAATAAAATTTTAAAAATACCTTTAAAAAAAGTGCACTGGTGAGATATGTCAAGTGAACTAAAAGAGATGAAACATGAGCTGGCAGAACTTGGGAAATAAGTGGAAAGAAAAAAGAAAGAACATCATCCACAAAATCACGTCTGCATTGGAAGCAGCATAAGGGAAAATAGAAGCTATTCAAAATACAGTAAGACCATGAAAGACTGGAGTGAGAAAAAAATAAGAGGAAAATTAACAAAGCATTTTAAGAATTGCTGATGGCAGCTACGTAACATAGGAAAAAAAAAGGACTTCATACACAAACACACACCCACAATAAGTAGCTCAGAAAATTAAATATATATGTATTTGAAGATACAATTCCATAGATAATTTTAAATATAAAATAAAAAAGAAGACCTAATTTATATATAATTTTATATGTGTGTGCAGAGAGAGAGAGAAAGAGAAAGAGAAAAAGAGAGAGAGAATGCTATGACCCAAGGCTTTTTGAAAGAGAATGCTGAACTGTCAAAGTTACTAATCTTCTAAGACAAAGAATACATTGGGCATCTAGGTAAAATGATTAAATTATCCATATGAGAAAGAAATTAGACTAGTCTCAAAATTATTCACAGCAGCATTCGATGTTCAGGACAATGGACCATATGGGTACACCACCCTCAGGGAAACAAGACTTTTAGCCCAGCTAAATTTTGATCTAATTATAAAGTCAATGTTCATTTAATTGTTCAGAAAATATTTATTGTCTGCTTATTAATGTCAGGCATTCTAGGTGCAGAAGATACGACAGCAGCAACAACCATAGCAAGCAAACAAAAATCTCTGCCCTCACAAAATTTACAGTCTAATTTCAGGAAAAGGAGATCAGTGAATGCATTGAAGAATAAAATATCTAGTATGTAAAGAGATGCTAACTGATGAATGCTCAAAAGAAAAATAAAGACTGGAAAGTTGATAGAGATTGTCAAGCGTGTGGCCACTTCATCAGAGAGGATGCCCAGGAAGGCTTTAATGAGAGGGGACATTGGGGCAAATCTGTGAGTGGTAGAGGAGTGAGCCTTGTGGCTATGCAGGGAGAGCGGATACCAAGCATTGAGAATGGCTATTGTCAAGGTCTTGAGGCAGGGTTGTGCCTAGAGTGTTGAGGGGTCATGAAGAGAATTAGTATGGCTGGAACAGAGAGAGGAGGAGGCACAGAGAATGGGGCAAGATCAGCAAGGTAGTGGGAAAGGAATGTTGCATATTTTAGGGATTCCAGCTTATACTGTGATGGAAATGAACAGATTTGAGTTAGATGTGGGGGAAGATCAGAAGCCCACATTGGAACTTGTGCAGTGTTCTAGACCTATTAGAAACCTGGGTAGAGAAGCTTAGTAGGTGGTTGAATATATAATGAAACACTTTGTTATCATGCCCATAATCACAAATTTCATATGAGTCTTTATATAAAAAGTGCTAGAGGGCCAACTTTAGCAAACCTAAAGATGAATGGAGAATCCTTGGGGCAAGGACTCATGGTGGGATCTGGATCCATGTATCTATAGGGCTAAGGTTAAGACAATTATAATACATGATATTTGCAGGATAGAATGAAATACTATAAACACAGAAATGTGGAAATGATAAATATCAAAGGACGAAAGAAAAGGAAGCTTGTAGGGGGTAGTTTGAGAAGGCTTATTTCCTCACCTTTTATAACCAAGCTCCCAAAAATATTTTAAAGTGGATAAATCAAGTTATAAGGCTGCAAGCATATTTAAAGTTAGAAAGTTAAGTATTATATTACTCATAAAAAAATCATTTTATTAAGAAAAAAACATAGCAGACACAAGCATCCCACTCACTTGCCTTCACTCTCACCACTTCAGTGCACGTCAGCACAAATGACAACTGCCAGTATATGAGTTTGTTTTGCATGAGGGCTTTCTGTTGCAAGGAAATAATTTTGCCTACCCCAGTGGCAACCATAATTTCCAGGAATGAACACCCTTTGGGATCAGCCCTCAGTCTATTGTACTATAGCCACATTCGATAACAGCTTTGAAAGACACTGATGAGGAAAGTACTACTGGGCAGAGCCATAAGCATTAAACCTCTAATTCTCAACTTGGTCTATACAGAGAAGTAACCTGAGTAAAGAATAGCATGGAATCTGGGATAGGGACAAAAGGCTTGTCCAGTTCGTCAGGGTCTTGGAAAGAGTAAGACTGGAAGATTGAAAAAAAATATATATATAATGTTACAGCAAGAGGCATAAGGCTGGTACTAGAAGCATGAACACAAAATGTGTAGATGTTTGGGTCTCCAGCATTGCCCACCTGAGAGAATCTGGCAGCGGAGGCACTGATACCCAAGAAGACAGTCCAGCAGATGTCAGCCAGCCTCTATGGCTGTCACCACAGCAGAATTAGTTATTGCTGCTACTTAATGTCCAATCTGTCAGGGGCAACAAAGGGCACTGAGCCTATGATAGAGTATCATTTTTTCAAGAAAACTAACCAGCCACTGGGAAGCAAGTTGATTTTACTAGGTCCCTTTTGCCTGGAGGAAGCCTCTTTCATTATTACTGGGATTGAGAATACACTGGGTATGGATTTGTATGTCCTGCTCTGAGTGCCTTGGCCAGTACCACTGTCCAAGGGGTCACTAAGCAGGTATTATATTACATATGTAATTTTAATAGTATATTACTACGAGATTCTGCATAATATTATGTCAGACCAAGAGACTCAAAGCAACAAAAAGGTATGACAATTGGCACATGAGCACAGCCTCCACTGGTTCTTTCATGTACTCTGTCACCTACATGGGCCATCCACTAGAACACTGGAAGGAGCTCTTCAAGGTATAGCTAAGATGCCAGGTTAGATGTGGTATCTTGTGGGTCTGACACAGTGTCCTTCAATACTTGATGTACACTTTAACTAACAGCCATGAAATGGTACTGAGTGTGTAGTAGATGAACAAGATATAGAATCCAAGAGGTAGCAATAGGAGTGATCTCACTCATCACCACTTAGTAAAATTTTGGGGGGATTTATGCTTCCTATGACTTTTAGTTTTGCTGAACTAGAGATCTGTTTTCAGGGCCAGGTGATGCTCTTGCCAGAGATGCAGTAGGAATTCTGCTATATCTCTCACCATATGTCTCTGCACGCTAGTAGACTAGCAAGCAAAAGAAAGAGTGATTATAACTGGTAGAGATGAAAGACCCCAATAATCATGAGAAGATAGTGTTGTTACATAGTAGTGACAGAGAGCAGTAAGTATAAAATGCAAAGACTGTTTAGGGGCACCTTTTCATGCCTGCATGCCCTTTAATAATTGTAAGTGGTAGCAACAATACCATAATAAGGGCCAGCAGAAATGCTGATGGCATAATCTAGAATGGGTGGTAGAGGCAGGAGGCAATGTGTACCAGTTAGGCTCCTAGGAGAAGCTCTAGCAGTGGGAACTACAGCTCATCTTATCAAATCCTCAGTTATACATCTTTTTGTTGTTGTTGTTGTTGTTAGAAATTGGGACAGGCCACCATCTCCAATAACTGCTTAAAAGATTTTAACATAGAGCAGGAGTGGATCTGAGTGGCACAAGAGAAAGAGTTATTGTGAATACTCTGCCCATATCTCTGTGCCTTGTCCATTTCAGAGCAGGGCAGCTTGAATTCAAACTTCTAGCATCTGCAATTCCTTGCACCAGGCTCTCTCTGCTGTTGGCATCACTTTCCATAACTATAGAAAGGCCATATGTTCAGAGGAATTAACCTCCCTGAGAGCAACCCTGGAAAAATCCCTGGTGAAGGTTGGTGTGTGATCACCCCAGCTCCCTCACCTTCAGATGAGATGACTCTGAGGCGAGTGTTTCATTCTGGAGTTTCCCCAGCAGGATTTCACTCCAGTTACCCATGGTGGAATCTACCTTAATGATCCCACATTAATGCCTTTCTTCCTTTCCCCACTTCCCTACCACTACCTCCCCACAAATGAATTCCAGACCTACACTGGCGTCTTTATCTCAAGGTTTGCTTCTAGAAGAACCTAAAAGAGACACTTTTGTCATAATTTTGTACTTGCCCATAATGGAGATTCAATAGTTGCTAAGTCAATGGAAGAGCAAGTATTTTATATAAAGTTTAAGTTATAATGTAACATTAAAAAGAGCAATTAATGGAACATAATTCTAAATTACTAAGGGACATATATACAGACAAATAGCAAAGAAATATACTTCACTTCCTTTTTTAAAGGATTAGTAAAAGTAGAAAACATCCTATAAAATACGAGAAACAGTTAAGACTATGTATCTTTTATATCAATAAATGAAAATAAATTAAAATTACCCATTTAGATACAAGGAATATCAGATTAGATTACAAAGAAAAAGGATATGACTGTAACTTGACTCAGAGAGGTTGAAAAATAGAAGGGTGGACAATTTTCTACAGATAAAATATAGAGAAAGGATGCACTAAAATTTTAATGTTATTCAAGGGGGAATTAAGGGAAAAAACTAGAATAAAAAGTAAGATCATTTATAGCTAAAGCTTATTGGTTCCAATAATTTTCAAGCAGTTTTAAATATATGTGTGTGAATATTTTGTAGATGGATGAAAATATATAATCAATATTCATGTAGGAACACTATAGAAAATAACAGTAAAAACATCAAAATAAATTATTATGAAAATTTAATTCACTATGCTCAACATGACACAGAAACATGTAAGGAACAATACATAAAATTTATCCCTTATTCAGCTGTTTTTATGTCCTTGAATTCTAATCCCTGAAAGGATACTTTCTTCCTTTCTCAAGTTCATGGTGTTAAGTTGAATGCATATTATGTCTTACAAGTAAAAATGAAAAATATCCAGAATGAACAAAGACTATGAATGCTTAAAAAAAGGAAAGAACTTGGGAGGATTTTTTTCATAAATCCTTATGAATATGATATTTTTAATAATGAAAAATAAAAGTCATAAAATGTTTATAAATGACACTATGGAGAATATTAAACTAAACATTTACTGCAAAGCAAAAAATTAAAATAAAATAGAGATTTAAGCAAGGCTTGGATAAAAATGAAAAATGTTTATAGCACATGTCACAAATAAAAGTCTTGTTTTCTTAATGTGTAATTAATGAAAATTAATAACAAAAATACCATCAGCCTATGAAAATAATCAGCAAAACACAAACTCACAGGATAAAAAAAAACACAGCTGGCCATAAACATAGTAAGATGATTGATCTCATTCATGAGTGAAATGCAAAGTGAAGCTACAATGATACATTGTTTTTCACCTATCAGATTAAGAAAGAGCAAAAAGTTTGATAATGCAGTGTAATTACAAGTGGGAAAAAGATGAGGACCCTTCTCCATCACTGATTAGAGAATAAACTGTTACAATCTCAGTTGGAGGGAAAAATGAAAACACATGTCAAATGAACATACTTTCTGACCCAGAATTTCAATTTTTTTCTTAGCAATATAATCTACAGCTAGACTCACATATGATTTTTAAAAATGTTCAAGAATGAGATTTATTGCAACTTTGTCCCCTAACAACAAAAGATTAGAAAATCCATTCAAAAGAAAGGTATGAAATATATTGTGTTACGTACATATAATGGAATACTTCATTATCATGAATGAGAAATCCCTAATTAATATGAAGTTAAAAGTAGCAGAGCAGGGTAAAATACCATTAAAATGAATATATGTTTATTTATTCAGGTATTTAAAAATATTTATTGACATATTCTAGGTTCTGGGCATACAGTGGTAAATAAGACAATCTGAGTCTTGGGTTAATATTCTAGGGTAGAGGAAGGACAGATGGTTAAAAGAAAAAAGAACAAATTGAATGTCAGATATGGGGAATAGGGGGTGCTAGTTTAAATAGGACGATCGGAGAATCTACTCAGAAGAGGTGAAATTTCAGAAGATTTGTCAATAAATTGGAAGAATTGACCATGTAAGGACCTAGGGTGATGCCTATGAAGAAGAAAAAGAAGAAGGAGGAGGAGGAGGAGGAAGAGGAGAAAGGGGAGGAAGGAACGAGAAGGAGAAACTTCTCATGTGCCAATCACTAGCAGTATCACTTTGGGCAGGTTAACTAGCTTCTCTGAGTCTTGTTTTCTACACCCACAGCACAGAAAAGGCCATATCTACTCTCTAGTGTTTGCATCAGTCAGGACAATCTTGGTTGAAAAGAACAGAAATGGAAACAACTCCGTTAGGGCAATGATGGATTTTATAAGCTTATGTATCCAAGCTGTAGAATATAGGAAGAAACTAGATTTGCAGACAGTCTGAGTCAGTGATCAGAAGGTGTTCAGGACTGTTGCACTCCATGTCATATCATTGCTTCTCTCTGAATGTTGGCTACATATCTCTGACTATAGACAAACTTCTTCTACACTTGGGGAGTAGAAGTCCAGAGCACCTAGATGCTTCAAAGTTCACATCTTTTCACCAAGAAAGGACAGTCACTCTTCTATTAGTTGCAACTTAAACATCCTATGTTAGTTCTCTGGTCCAATTTGCCTTCTCTACTCCCCATGGTAAGCAGAGTGCAACACTGTGATTGGCATCTTCCTCTGCAGCTATTTGGTTGAAGTGGGGGCTGGAGGAATTTACCAAAAGTAGAGATACACTCTGAAATTAACGGAGGCTCTCTTAGTGTAAATAACAATAGCTGGCCTTTGCAGGAGAGTCATGAGGACCCAAAGCTACAATTTGTATGTGATGTCAATCAAAGATATTGGACCCTGGAAGCAGCATGTAGCACAGGTGATCCATATCACCCTGGGATCACCAGGATAGACACTGTTAACTGATTAATGACTCTTTTTCTTTCAATTCAAACCTGTCCACAACATACTTTCACTGTTACACTGTGTAACCACTGCTATGTGATGTGAGTTGTAATCAATAAGATTTGTTTTATATTGCTATATATCAGATATATAACTTAGATAACTGTATGTTTCCTTTCTTCATTGCTTTATTTATTTATTTACTTATTTATTTTTTAGGCATGGGCTGAATAATCTAAATCTTTGTAAAGTTATAAACATCTCACAAAATACTAGCAGATACCAGATACTCAAAAATATGCTTTCATTAACTAACCTTTCCTATTTCCATTTATGTAGCTTACCTGTCTATTTTTCCTGCCATTAGCCAAGGCTGTGAGTGATGCATAGTCTTCTCTCCCTAGTTAGTTCCCTTTTGCATCAATTTTTCTTTAGGAAGCAGTAATTAATTGAATTTACCCCTCATTGGCTTTTCTAATGATACTCCTAATTCCCATGACACACACTATTCTCATCTATTTACATAAATATTTGTAATTTCCTCTCCCTTCTTAACACTAATGTAGAGGAGATATCAATGCCATCTTAATTGTCCTTTTGCCCTAATTAAATTGTCTAGATTTTTCTTCCTGAGTGCCATGCAATCTCTATTCTTTTTTCATCCTCTCTAAGGTGTCTTTGATTTTTATATATTATTTATGTTTGTGTTTGCTTTGTTTTGTAAGCAGCATCATGTGGTATTAAAAGAAGCTTGAAACTTGGGTGCAGAATCAGAACCCAAGCCCAATTTCTCCTTTGCTGGGTTAAACCTGCTCTCTCTGATCATGAACATGTTCTTCTCCTCTCTAAAAGGCAGTTTCCTCCTAAGGGGATTGGAAAAATAATCATGAACATCCCTTCTAATTGTAGGCTCTTAGGAAGATAGTTTTTCATCTCTTTTCTTCTAGTTTTTTTTTTTTTTTTTCCATAGCTCATTGATTTTCCCCCCTCAGTGGAACAGGGAAAGTACATGGTCTTGAGACACACTTCATATCATTCATTTGCTGTATGAGCTGAGACAATTAGTCATTTACTGGGAAATAACCTTCAGTTTTTTGTCTGTACCAGGGTGGTGATAATAATATCTATCAGTATCAGCTAGAAACCTCAACAGAATATTTGACCTGAACTGGTGTAAGCTAAAAAAGTAATTTATTAGCTTATAGGTGCAAGAAATGGTTGGGGCTTGGGAAGGCTGCAGGCATGACTGGATTTGGAATGTGATGATGACTAGACGGCTCAAGCATGTACCATCTCTAGACTCTGTGGTTGATCCACTGATAGCCTCTACTAGCTCCAGGCTCTACCTGGGCAAGCACAAACTAATCGTCCCAACTACAGATCTCACATATACCCCAAGACTTGAATCCTGCAGCTAGAGAGCTTTTCTTTTCCAGTAGATAAGCCAAAAATGGGAACCTTACTCTCACTTTTTTTTCCATTAGTTCACCCCTTATCCAGTCATTGGACTGGAGAAATGGGAAACATTGATTAGCTCCTACCTTCCAGCTACACATCTCTACCAGAAGGAGTAAAGAGAGAGCCAGTGCATTTCATGTGCAGGTTCTACATAAGCCCCCCTCCAGTCTTACAATCTCAGGGAAGGAATCACAAAAGAACTCAGAAACCTCTAACTCTTTAGATAATGCTCCCCCTCGCAAGCCTCCTGCCAGCCAGTTATCCTGCTCTGAGGATAACTTTTAATAGAGAGTGCCACACTCTGAGAATACCTGCAAAGGTCCCACAACTTCCTCCGCAAATCAGAGGCTCACTCTAAATTCTGCCCTGATATCACTTATTTCCCAATTATCTCTTTTGAAGACACTAAGAAACTTTCTCACCTTTCATCCATTAAAATTATTCTTGAAAATAACAACATTAACTGCCATGTCACTAGATCCAAAGGTCAGTTCTCGGGCTTCATGCTACCTGACATCTGGGCACCATTTGAAATAGTTGGCACCTCCGTCTCCTTGGTAGGCTTTCTTCAGTTGATGTTCAGGACATCACATTCTTCTGGTTTATACCCTGTTTCCCTGATCATTATTTTCCGGTTTCCTGCGCAGAATTTTCTGCTTTGTCCTGACCTCCCAGTGTTGTAGTGCACTAAGAGACATTTCCTGGTTTTCTTTTCTACTGTTATGTATTCATCTGGCAATCCTCTCCAGATACATGGTTTTAAAACTATCCCTATGCAGAAGAGCCAAAATATGTATCTTAGCCCAGACGTCAATTCCAAACTCTTGTAGCCAACTTTTCCAATATCTGCTCTCTTAGGTGCTAAAAGCATCTCAAACTTAACATCTCTAAAACTCACACAGCCCTCACAGTGTCATTGGATGGCAACCACTTTTTCCTCTTCTGGCTCAGGCAAAAATCTTGGAATCATCCTTACCCACTCTTTTTCCTTCACATGACACCTGCTTCCTATCAGGAAGTCCTTTTGGCTCTCCCTTCTTTCCTGAATGCATCTACTTATCACTATCCCACTGTTGCCACCCTGGGCAGAACAACCTGAATTAATCACTGCTTTCCTTGCCTATAGTTTATTCTCATCCTCACAACTAGAATGATTCTTTATAATAAAAGTCAAATCATGTAACTTCTGTGCACAAAACTTTAAAATGGCTCCCAACTTAACTGAGAGTAAAATCGAAATTCTTTCCCAGTGATTTATAAAACTGCACATTGTTTGGACCCCTGACAAATCTTCCAGTATTCTCCCCTTTGCTCACTCTGTTCCAGGTGTAGTGGCCACCATACTCTCTCTCAACACGAGCCAAATTTGCTACCTCTTAAGGGCCTTTATTCTACATGTGCTTATGCCTGGGAAACTCTTGCCCTATGCATCTCACTGTCTATGACTCTTCTTAAAATCTTTGTTGAAACATCACCTTCTAAGTGAGGTCAATTTCAGCTTCCCTGCTTTATCACATTCTACTCCTCCTCCCTTCAGTGTCCTGATGTCCTCTTAATATTACTCTACTTTTTTATATTGACTGGTATCTATCACCTTCTAATACATATTTTAATGTAATCATTTAGTACATTTATAAGACAGACTATAAGGTACACGTGGTAGTGTGCTTGAGCTGCTCTTACTTTCATGTAAGAGCTAATTGCATATGCATCTTCCCAACTTTGTATTCAAGTGGTAACTTACGGTTGGTCCTTATAGGTTATTTGGATCATGAATACTCACAAATGATCCAAATCAGGGTCCTCTCTGAGTTTTTGAAGAGTCTGCTCTCAAAAGTCTTCTAGCACACCACTGTATTCACGAGGTCAGAGATCTTTGTTTTATTAATTATCATATCTGTAATATCTAAGCTGTGCCTGGCATATGCTAACCATTCAACAAATATTTAATGAGAAAATGCTGCAGAACCAATCTCATTATTTTAACTCTATTTCAGCCACCACAAGAGCCCAGGACTCTGAGATTATCCTTTTTCCTCTCTATAAATTGCTATGGGCAATGAAGCCATCATGTCCTACCCTCAGCATTAAATTACGCCTTCCCTGCTTTAGGTTTCTCTCCATAGCATTTGTCACCATCTGATCTTCTCTATATTGAATTTATGTATTTGTTTGTACATTGCACTGCAACGTGTTTTTTGTCTATTTTGCCTGAAGCTATGTCTCAAGTACCTATAAAAGTGCCTGGTATACTTGATAAAGCTCCATACATTTTGTTGAATGAATAAATTAACAAATTAATAAATAAATGAATGAGTTGCTCATTCAGTCACAAAGGGGCTGCCTCTAAAGTTGATTCTGAGGGTAGAGGGGAGTGTTTATTTTTACCCCAAAGTAAATTTAAGGTACTAGTTTCCCAGAAGAAAGATTTTGCATGGTAAAAATAAAATAACACATTTTCCCTCAAATAACACATGGAGATGTAAGAGTAAATGAAAATTATATGAAGTGTCTAATGCAATATTTTAAAAAATAAGAACAGTAGAATACCCCTTCTTCAAGAACTTAATGTGGTTATTCAGGTCCACGGAAAAATAGCTCTGGGTCAAATAATTCTGAGAAACTCCCACTCCAGATTAACAATACTAAAAGAATTTGTTTACTTCAGGGTACCTTAGAGCATTTGATATAGTAATGTAATAGTAAATCTCCCTGGGAGGTATTGAAATAAGAAACAACACCCAAATATATTTTAACATGCACATCTTTATTCTACTAAGCATTTTTTTAAGATTGGTTAAGCTTACAGATATTAATTTCCTTATATCTTTTCACCTCTAAATTCTACATAAAATTGTGATTATGGTCAGTGAACTAAGCCAAACTTCCAAGTTAGGAGTTTTGGGAAATTTTGTTTTTCTTAAGTACTTTATACATAGACATATATATAAAAGCATCTACGTCTGCACACATGTATATGAGGAAAGGATTATTATATTCTGAACATATACAAGGGATAAAAGATTAAGACATTCAATAATAATTAATAGTTGAATTTTCATGGTGATGTTATATTATTTTTAAAATATGCTTGAATTTCTTTTATTTAGTCATTCTTTTAAAAAGGGAAAATGCACCTTTATTGAGAGATACAATTATTTATTTATAGCCATTAAACAAGATTTATAGCAAAGCTACTTACATTTTTGTAATTAACTCTTTATCTCAAAGGGAGTACTAGAATATCAATAATATGAGATTATTTCTAGTTAATTCTAACATGAACTGTCATCAGAGCACTCTGAGGTTCCTTAGGTAGAACCTAAACCTAGCTTTTTAGTGGAAGACCAATGTTCTTCTCTGCTGTCCCTGGGGGGATCGTAGTACAGTAAGATGCAGTATGTGAGCAGTGGATATAATATATGGTGATTCTCAGTGGGTATCTTACCTTATTAGAAGAAATCACATAAGAGAGAGCTCCATGTGATGAAGTTATTTGAGATGGATCATTTAGAATGAAAGGAGTGGCGTGATTATTGGACCATTGACTGAAGTCTCCGACATAGTTCAAATAATTTCCTCGACTAGCCAAGCATGTTTTAGAGAGATAGGAATCCATTGGAGAATGATAGCTTGGAAACTGAGAAGTGTGAGTTGCTCACTGGCAAATACATTATATTCAAACCAACTGCGATACTACCACATGTTCCCTAACAACCACAAGCCCTTCACCTTGCCAAAGTCGTGAAGAGTCAATAAAAAATGCAAATGTCAAAAAATAAAATGCACACACACGCTCGCGCATATAATGAGGAGGGCACTGAGGCATCTGCACAAAATCCTGCCAAACTGCAGATTATTTATAGAGAGAGTAATTTTAGTTCAGGGATAGTGGATCATCTATGCAATTGCTAACTAACTATATTAAAGCGTGATATTTCTGAAAATTTGTACTTTGACGTAAAATCCCACTGTGGAAACTTTATCTCCTCAGTAAAGTTTCTACACTATTTCTAATATATAGGGCTCCCTGCCAGAGGAGACATTCAACTAAACTCCCAAGAGCTACGTAAAAGTAATTTAGCGATGTCATTTTGTAGGGTCTACCTCTCTACCTTATCCCTCCTGCCCCTTTCTCCCAAACATTAAAATACTCCTATATTGCACAACAAAATTTAAAAAGGTAACACTAATCAGAAACAAATAGCTGAAAAAGACTTTAGAGTTTTCTAATTCCATTGTACATACACTTACCCCACCAGCTGTTAAATTCCATTTACAGTACCCATTCATTCACTAGACAAACAGCTCTAGAGTTTTAAATTTAAGAGTGGCACTGTGCTTTCACAAAATAGGCATTGGCATTCCCATTGTACGGGTGAGTCTGGTGTGGGTTAAAGAGACTAAATGACTTGCAGATCAAACAGTGTGTGATCAGTAGTAGGTTTTACATAGGACTCAGGACTAAGTCCTCTTACCACTCTACCTTATTGCCATAGATGGGAGATATTTCCAGGAGCTTACTAATTGAAAGGAAATAAAGATTGCACTTGGGCAAGAAAACATTACATACACTGCCAAATGTCTCCTTCATCACAGGTGGATTTAGATCAATAGGATTTTGCCCTCCCTTCCCCACACCTTTGAACCTGCAATATTCTGTCTTGTAATATAACCTTTTCACAAAGCTTTCCATGAATCATCCCCTCCTTTATGAAATCTATAACTCTCGTGAATTTTTATTCATATCTATCCAAAACTCTCTCAAGACCCATCTGTCCTTGTATCTTGGATTGTATATTTTTTCTGTGCTAGAATTTAAATATTTTAAAGCAAAGACTATATCATACATGTTATTCCATCTATGATGATGGCTTTCTTGGGCTGAATGATCAACACTTTTTAATGAATGAAAGAGTCAATGAATAAGCCATATCCAAGCCATCTTTCATATCATCCACCCAACCACCTTTCCTTGTCATTCAGCCAGACAGCCAACTGTTCTTCCATCTTTCTAGTCACTTATACATATCTACATTCATTTGTTAAAGATTTTATAAGGAACTACATGTTAGAAGAAGTTTTAGCAACTGGAGTATAAAACATGACTGACCAACCAGACTCCAGAGTTTTAAGATTTATGCTTAAAGTTACCTTCTGACAATGGAAGTGGGAGGTAACTATATGGATAAATGGACTTGCTCAGGAGGAACAAGATCTCTCTTGGGTTTTAAAATTGCCACATCATAATATAGAATCTACCTTCGTCTTTCTGAAAAAAACTAGCATAGTGCAAACAACACCTATATAACCTACAAATATTTGGCATTTGATCAACTTGTTAAAATTTAACTTCTAATACCATTTTAAATGTTTTCCAGTTTCCACATCCATTATCTCATCAATTACGTGTAATAGGTAGGGGAAGCTATATTACTTATCCTAATCATATAGGATTACTATATTGCAAACAATTACTATATTACAAAACAGAGTCACAGAAAGCATAAATAACTTGCACAGTTGAAAAACAGATAACTGAGGGGGGAAAAGAAAAAAAAAACCTAGTATATGTGCCTGATTCACTTCAGTGATGGGACCACTTATAAAGACATAAATAAAAACATCGTAAGTAGGCCGGGCGCGGTGGCTCACGCCTGTAATCCTAGCCCTCTGGGAGGCCGAGGCGGGTGGATCGCTCGAGGTCAGGAGTTCGAGACCAGCCTGAGCGAGACCCCGTCTCTACTAAAAATAGAAATAAAACTATATGGACAACTAAAAATATATATAGAAAAAATTAGCCGGGCATGGTGGCACATGCCTGTAGTCCCAGCTACTCGGGAGGCTGAGGCAGTAGGATCGCTTAAGCCCAGGAGTTTGAGGTTGCTGTGAGCGAGGCTGATGCCACGGCACTCACTCTAGCCCGGGCAACAAAGTGACACTCTGTCTCAAAAAAACAAACAAACAAAAAAAAAAAAAAAAAAAAAAAAAAAAAAAAATCATAAGTAAAATATGTTCAGCAAATTTCAGATCATGATGATTTCGCTCCTCTCTTTAAACAAACAATACCATTTATTGTATCTTTGTCAATCACAAAGTAGATTGTGATTCCTCTAGTATTGTTGAATTAAAGTATCTTGAATACTTCAATGTTTACTTCTAATGCGTGAATGTCTCCTTCCTAACTCAGGAATGTTAGTCTCCCAAGATTTCGTTTTGCTTAGAATCTAGAGTCAGACCTAACTGGTTTCTGGGCTCCATCATGTAATAATGTGTAATTCAGGGCAACTTTATGAAGCAATCCAAACATGGGTGTTACCTCAGTTCATGCATGGTGCTGTATCAAAATACTGTAAAATGGGTAGCTTATAAACAACAGAAATTTATTTGTCACTGTTTCAGAACTGTGGGTCCAAGCCTGAGAAATCCAGTATAAAGGTACTAGCGGCCTTGGTGACTAGTAGGGGCCCATTTCTGATTCATAGATGGCATCTTCTCAATATGTTCTCAAATGCTGGAAAGTGTAAGGGACATCACAGGGGCCTCCTTCATAAGGACACTAATCCCATGATAAGGGCTCTTTCCTCATGACCTAATCACTTCTCAAAGGCTCCACCTCCTAAAACTATCACATTGGTGATTAAGTTTCCACATATGAATTTTGTGGAGACACAAATATTCAGACTATAGCATTCCTCCTCTGGCTCCCCAAAATCAATGTCCTTCTCACAAACAAAATATATTCACTACATCTCAATAGCCCTAATAGCCTTAACCCATTCCAGCATCAACTTTAAAGTCTAAGTCCAATGTCTAAGTCTAAAAATCATCTAAATCAGATGTTGATGAAACTCAAGGTACAATTCTCCTCCAGCTGTGGACCTGTGAAATCAAACAAGTTTGTGCTTCCAAAATGCAATGGTGAGACAGGCATAGGATTGATATTCCCATTCCAAGAGGAAGAAATAGGAAAGAAGAAAAGGATAATCAATCCCAAGTAAGTCCAAAACCTGATAAGGCAAACAACATTAAATCTTAAAGCTTAAGAATCCTCTTCTTTGCATGCTCTGCCATCCAAGTCCACTTGGGCAGAGATCCACCTTCCAGACCTCCTGAGTGGGGTTGCAGTTTCTGGACACACTGAAGTGACAGTCCTGTCCCTATGGCTTTGGACAAGCATACCCTCACAGCTGCTGTGTACCTGGGCCCCATCCCTTGGTGGCTGTCAGTCATGGTTCCATCTCTGCAGTGGATCTGTGCCCAGGTTGTGCACTTGTGGTTTCCCTGGGCTGGAATAATGTGACAGTTGCATACCTATGGTCCCACTGGGCATTGCCCTAATGAGAGCTCTCTGCAATAGCACACACTCACTGGGGATTTTGCACTCTGGCTTGTAATGAAGGTGGCAGATTGGATGATTTCTCAGTTGCCTTCAAGGTTATTTTTTCATCGTCTTGGACAACAGGATATGGTTGACTAGTCTTATCAGATGGTCATTTGTCCACACCCTTGGTGTTCTCTCTTGAACATACTTTCTCATTCCTTTCCTTATGAATAGGCTGACATTTTTCTAAATTTTAATATTTTGTTTCTCTTTTGATTAAGAATTCTGTCTTTCAATCATATCTCTCTCCTTGAATTTTACCATAAGCAGTCAAGAAAACACTTTGCTTAGAAATTTGCTCTGCCAAGTATCTAGTTTTATTACTCACAAGTTCTACTGTCTACAAAACACTAGGGCATAAACACAGGCAGTCAAGTTCTTTGCTACTTTATAATAAGAATGACCTTTCCTCCATTGCCCAGAAACATGCTCTTTATTTCCATCTGAGACCTCATCAGGATGGTCTTTATGGTCCATGTTCCTGCCAACATTCTCTCCTAACAACTCAGGCATTTGCTAAAAAGATTGAGGCTTTCTCTACAGCTCTCCTCTTCTCCTTCTGAGCCCTCACCAGAATCACTCTCTAAGGTCCATTCACAGCAATGCAGGCATTTTCTAGAGTTCACCTCAAAATTCTTCCAGCTTCTACCTACTGCCTAATTCCAAGGCTGCTTTCATGTTTTTAGAGATTGTAACTATACCCAATACTTGGAACCAATTTTCTGACTTGGTCCATTTGGGTTACTATAACAAAAAAGAAAAATAACATACACTGGGTAGATTATAAGCAACAGAAGTTTAGTTTTCACAATACTAAAGACTATAATCAAAGTTTAGGAGATCTGATGTCTTGTCAGGTCTCATTTCATGACCAGTGCCTTCTCACTGAATCCTCATGTGATGGAAGGGCTAAGGAGTATCTCTTGGGCCTCTATTATAAGGGCACTACTATTATGTATGAAGGTACTACCCTCATGACCTAATCACAGCCTAAAGGTCCCACCTCCTAATACCTTCACATTTTTGCCTACACTTCAATTTTGCAGGGGCATAAAAATACAAACTGTGGTAGGTATCCTCATTCTTAAAAACTGGAGAAAATAGTGGTATTCTTCTCATCAGTAGTTATGAAAGCTAACTGAAATGCAAAGGGCAAAATTACTTAATATTATTTAGAATATATAGTAGATGCTTGAAAATGGTAGCTTTTTTATTATTATAACCCATAGCATTATTATACACATGAACTATCCAAAGGAGTATGGAATTATTGTTTGCATTTTTATTATTCTCAGGGACTAGCCAGTGTATGCATAAAGCATCTAATACATATTTGTTTATTAATTTAAGATAATTTACAGCTAGTATGACAATAGAATTATTTTTATAAGACAGGTTGAGAATCAGAGGGACATCTTAAAAAAACTATTAATATAATAGAAACTCCCTAATTTTTCGGTCATTTACAGAAAGAAAAATAAAGTAAAGAAAACAACTCAGGCTAGCTTTAAAAAGTAGAAAGTGGTTAACATAAGCAGCAAACATCAGAGAAAATAAATATGGGAAGGCTGCATGAGAACTATAGATTATAATTAGAGACTATCAAAGAATAAGTCCATAATGCCATCACGCATGTGTGCTCTCTCTCTTTTGGCCATTTGCATAAAAAGAACATTCTATAAAAAAAGACATCTGCACTAGAATGTTTACAGCAGCACAATTCACAATCACAAAGATGTGGAAACAACCCAAGTGTCCATCAATACATGAGTGGATTAATAAAATTGTATTTGTATACCATAGAGTTCTACTCAGTCACAAAAAAACAACGATTGTCTAGTACCTCTTACATGATTCTGGATAGAGCTGGAGCCCATTCTACTAAGCCAAGTATCACAGGAACTGATGAACAAGTTCCACATGTACTCATCATCAAATTGATATTAACTGATCCACACTTATGTGCACATGTAGTAATAACATTCATCATGTGTCAGGCAGGTGGGGGAGAAGAGGGGATGGGTATATTCACACCTAATGAGTGTGGTGTGCACCATTTGGGGGATGGACAGTCTGATAGCTCTGACTCGGGCAGAGCAAAGGCAATATATATAACCTAAACATTTATACCCCTGTAATATTCTGAAATAAAAAAAGAACATGTTACAAAAATTACAACAGATTTCTAAATTACATTCTAATCCCTAGACTTCTAAGATAATCTAATTAATAATTTGGAGTTTTCAGTGTGGGGATACTATATCTGCATAACTATAACATACCTGACAGTCACCTGAGGAAGTAAAATTCAAGTGACTTTTGAACTTGCTCATCATATCGTGTCTTTAGTGACTTTGGGAAAGTGAACTATTATAGAATTAACTTTGGTTCTTTATTTGTTGCTCATTTTCTAAGTGAGCTTCATATCAACGTATGTGAGAAAATGTATACAATTAGAAAGTAAAAATTGCAAAGTGAAACAAATGATAAAATTCCAGCTGTTATAATCACCATTATGCAGTTCTCATGATGGAACCACTGATAGAAAACTGTTGTTGCAGTTGTAGGTCCTAATTAATTCGAAGGATGGGAATATGAATATGAGTTACTATTAACTATGAAAGACGGGACAAAAGTTTATCTGTCTCAAGGTAAAAGTCCAGGAACACAAGTCTATAAGGTATTAATACTCTGTTGTTAATTAACATTTGTTTAGCCCATAAAATATTTCAAGTCCTCAGTAAGTGATTTCTAACCTGGAGTCCATATTTTGCTTTCCAATATTTCAATAAACACATTTATTGTAATATTATTGCTTTATATTTTTATAGTTACTTTTATAATTTTCAAAATCTTTTGTTTTAATTTTTATTTTTCACTTGTTTTTATCATTAATTTATTTTTTATTTCAGAATATTACAGGGGTACAAATGTTTAGGTTACATATATTGCCTTTGCCCTACCCAAGTCAGAGCTACATGCATGTCCATCCCCCAGACAGTGCGCACCCCACACATTAGGTGTAAATATACCCATTCCTTCCTCCCCACTACCACCTGCCTGACACTCGATGAATGTTACTGCTATATATGTGCACATAAGTATTGATCAATTAATACTAATTTGATGGTGAGTACATGTGGTGCTTGTTTTTCAATTCTTGTGATACTTCACTTAGTAGAATGGGCTCCAGTTCTATCCAGGATAACACAAGAGGTGCTAGATCACCGTTGTTTTTTGAGGCTGAGTAGAACTCCATGGTATACATATACCACATGTTATTAAAACACTCATGTATTGATGCCGCACTTGGGTTGTTTCCACATCTTAGCAATTTTGAATTGTGCTGCTATAAACATTCCAGTGCAGATGTCTTTTTTATAGAATGTCTTTTTTTCCTTTGGGTAAATGCCCAGTAATGGGATAGCTGGATCAAATGGTAGTTCTACTTGTAGCTCTTTAAGGTATCTCCATATTACTTTCCCTGGAGGTACTAGTTTTTAGTCCCACTAGCAGTGTACGAGTGCTCCTATCTCTCCGCATCCACACCAGTATTTGTTGTTTTTGGACTTTTTGATAAAAGCCATTCTCACTGGAGTTAAGTGATATATCATTTTGGTTTTGATTTGCATTTCTCTGATGATTAGAGATGTTGAGCATTTTCTTGTATGTTTTTTGGTGATTAATCTGTCTTCTTTTGAAAAGAGTCTGTTCCTGTTCTTTGCTCACTTTTTAATGGGGTGGTTTGATATTTTTCTTGTTGATTTTTCTTTATTTGTTTCTTATAAATTCAAAGATTGGGCAGAGGTGGTAGTCATGAGAGCTGCTTGGAAATTTTTTGTCTCCTTTTCTCACTCTTTCCTTCCTTCCAGGCACATAGTAGTAATACATCTCCTTGCCTAGTTAAAGTTTGATGAGGACCTGTGGTTATCTTTGGCTGGTGAACCAAGATAGGAACTGGGTGTATGTCACTTTGGGGCCATGCTATGCTTCTCTGCATTGTCCTTTTCTTCTGGGCATATGGTATTATCCTTTTCTTCTGATAATGTTTAGGACTGTAGCAATTTCATCAGCCAGGAACTCTGATAATTGAAATTATCAGCTCTCTCCCCATCTCTTCAGCCTGTGATGGACATGTAAAATGAGCAAGAAATATACATTTGTCAAGGTCACTGAGATATTGGGGTCATTTGTTACTGCAGCATGACTAGTCTTTTCTGACTGATAAAACAGGTATTATTTTTCCCTCTACTAAAAATTGTTTTCTGATGCTTAGAGAAGCTCACTTATGAACACAAATCTAGAATCATTTTAATTAAAATTATTTTCTCTTCTACTACATTAGCAAAATATTTAAATTAATATTATTTATTAAAATAAAATGAATTATTATTCAATACCATCATAATACATGCTTTTCTAAATGTTTTGTGTTAAAGCTTTCTTTATGCAGGGAAGGAATTTTTGCAGCATTGAAATTCTCAAGTTATTATTTAATTTTCATCCCTATGGTCAGAGTGTAAATACTTCTGTGACACTGTTAACTCTGTTATCTTTGTGCAAACACTAGAAGAATGTTCCATACTTTGTTGATTGCAAGGTGATCTTGAATACATTAGATGTGAACATAGGCTGGAGGTCCTAAAACTGCTAGAATCTCTCCAATTTTGCCTTTGTAAGCTTCTTTATAACACAAATTCAAGATGATCAAAATTATTCTCTCATATCAGCATATTACATTAATCAATACAAAAATCTATTCTAAATAATATTATGCAGAGCATTATTAAGATTAAATATAGAATACCCCATCTATTTCTATTTAACCTCATTGGGAACAAAACTTTTCATATGAGTAGAAGTTTTCAGATAACTAAGAAAATACTTATTTAATTGCAAGTTTTTAATGAATTTGCTACTTAAATGATAATCTTTCTTAAATGTATCATTAACTTTCCTGGCCTCCTAAAATTGAGTGAAAAGAATATAAAGCATTAACAGTTATTGAAAGTTTACTAAATATCAGTTACTGAATTTACCATTCACCATTGCTCTAGGTAATAAAAACTATGAGCCTTTTACACATGAATATACTGGAAATCTTAGTGTGTTTGTGTTGCTATTACAAAATATCTGAAACTGGGTAATTTATAAACAATAAAAATTATTTTTCATAGTCCTAGATGCCAGGAAGTCCAAGATCAAGTTGCCAGCAGGTTTGGTGTCTAGGGAGGTCCTGTTCTCTGCTTCCAAGATGGTACCTTGAATGCTGTATCCTCCCATGGCAGAAGGGACAGAAGAGCAAAAGGGGATAAACTCTGTGAGAAGCCTCTTTTATAAGGCACTAATCCCATTCATGAGGGTCATTCTTCATGATCTAATAACCTCTGGAAAGCCCCACTCCTTAATACTGTTTCATTGGAGATTCAGTTTCAACATGAATTTTAGGGGCATCACAAACATTCAAACCATAGAACTGGATCTCTATGAGGATAAGAAACTTATTTCAAGATCTTACAACTACTCAAGGGATGGAGCAAGGGCATAAACACAGGCAGCCCAAAGCTAAGGCCCCACTGCTTTTTGCTACTATGCTATCTTGCTTTCCACTCTGAACACAGTTTAGTTCTTTAACACAACTGTAGTAATATTAGACTTAGAGTTAATCATAGATGCTGTGATATTCAACTGTCTCAACTTAGAGATAAGGAAACTTACATGAAAATAGGTGAAATGTGTGATCATAAGTTTAACGAATGACAAAATTCAGACAATGTAGTAAGGATATCAGATTTCTGTTGGGGACACAGTTGCCAGTCTGTATGTCATCCAAATATGAGGGGCAATTACTGCAGGTACTGAGAGACTCACACACAGCTCTTAGGGCCAAAAAAGCAAAAGTCAGCAGGGTCATTACCAACAAGCTGAGCCTGCTACACAGGTGTGAGCTGGGGTTTCTCACAGACTCACCTGGAAGCCACTGGATGCTCAAGAACTTGGAGGAGGGCTAATGGATCCATTGAGCCTGCAGCTTGTCCTGTGTGCTGCAAATGGTATCAAGCTGGCAACAGACAATCTGGCACAAGAAGGTTCCTGACCTTTAGTTTTATGTCCCTTCTACTATGCTGCACTATATCCCAGAATTTCTGGGTAGGCAGGCACACTCAGAAAAGGTTAACTATAGTTATTATTACAAAATGATTCTATTTATGAAGTCTGTGAAATAAAAACAGAATCCTAAGCCCACAGGCTGAATGAAACAGACTCCTTGTGTCAAAAGAGACCCCAGACAACTTTAAAAATTAGATTCTACAGCTTTGGCAAAGCAAGAGGGCAGTCACACCTCAAAACTCCCCCTACCTTGCTAACTGCCTCAAGATTTTCTTTCCTACAATTAAACAGAAACCACTTCCCGAAAAATGATGTCTGGAAGATTTCCCCATAGACCACATAACTTTGTGGCTGAACTCTCCGTCTCTTGTGGTTTCAACATGACAGCTGACCACCCTTACAAAGCATTCCTTTCTGATAAGAGACCACCAACCACTAACTGGTTCTGGCCAAAGAAACTACACGTGAGATGCCTGTCTATTTGTGTTTCACCTTTTGACAGAGCCAAGTTTCACTTTGTTTTAATGTTAAGTCTCTACGAGGTCTTTGCCTTCTAACCCTCACAGACTCTTGCAGACAGCTCATCAACAAGCAAATAAACAAAAGTCAAAGTGAAAATTCCTACCTGACAGTTACAGTTACGTTGAGAATGCCTTGGTAGTAGCAAACTAACACCTTCCCATGTAGCCAGGGATGGTTCCTCAGAGATAAAATTTGACCTGGATAAGCTGACATTTCCTAGTTAGAAAAGAGAGGAAGCTTTCCAGAGAGAAATAATAGATTCACGAAACTACTCAGATTCCAGGAGCATTTCACAGTGTGTGGTGACAGAGGTGAAAGAGGAGACTAGAAAGGTATTACTTAAATCAGATGCTGAAGGAATTCGACTTACTTATACTTTCAGTCATCTAATAAACATTTATAAAATTCCAACAACTCTATGTCACTGCTTTTCTTTTCTCCTTATTAGTTACTCCAAATAACTAAATACATATTTTACTTCGAAAAAAAAAATCTTGTTTATTGTCTATCTTCTCCAACAGAATAAAGTTCTATGAGGACAGGGATTTTCTTCAGTTTTGTTCATTGCTATGTTTCTAGTGCCTGGAATGGGGTCTGCCTCATAGAAGGCTCTTCATGAATATAGATTAGGTATCCAAATGAGCCTATTGAGCTCTTATTATTAAATCTGGTGCTAGTTGCTGGGGGATGCATGGATGTGGATGACCTTGTATATGCCCTCCAGGAGAACAAAGTTTAGCAAATTAGCAAGCATGTATACAGAAAAATACTAATAAAACCTTATAGTGGACTAAAGAAAATGCTATGAGACACAACCTCACTGAGCATCCTAAATCTTATCCTGTAAGGAAAAGGGAGCCAATGGGCATTGATATGCAGGAGACTAGTGGTTTGAGTTTGAGAACAGTGCTACTGAAGGTATGGTTAACAGACTGGTGCAAGTCCACAGCAAGTTAAAAACAGAAACAAAGAAGTATAGAACTGTTGTAGCCATTTAACATCGTTCAGACCACCAAACACATGACCAAAACAGATTGCTTCTATTGAACAGAGCATGGAACTCACTTGTGGCATTAGCTACTTACTGGTTATGCACTGTAAGGCTGGAGTTTAAAAAGTAAGAAAGAAATCCTTCAAGTGGTGTTTCACCATGGTTAGTCTGAAATGCACTGTTTTAAAAACGATGATCCTGGCAGCCTTTTGGCAGTGCTTGATTAGACTCAGCTCATGGCTGAGTTCTCTGACAAGTGCCTGACGTGCTGCTGTGCTATGTCGTTGATTAAAGACAGATCCATATGCTTCCGACGCCAGATGTGCTGGCGTCAGAGTTGACATTCTACTGTGAAGACATTTCTAATTTGGGACTGTGCAGCACCTACCCCAGGATGTACTGCGAGGCCTTGACAGTGCCGCAGCCAGCGCCAGTGGAAGCGCTAGCAGATAAGGCCACGCTGCCAGAGTCTAGGAGGGGCGGATCTCTGCTCTGCTCCCCGCCCACACATTCTGCCGCAAGGTGTAAAAGCTGAGGTCTCTGAAAGGTGCTCAGCAGCCTTCTGTGTCCAGGTGGAGGCAACTCTATAAAGACACAAACTGAAACTTTAGCCAGTGGTGTTCTGTGGGTGTTGACATGAACATAGACCAAAGATCCATGAAGAATAAAAATTTATTTTTTAAACTTATAAAAGTAGCTTCCAAATATCAAGGTCTTTGTAGAAATAATCTCAATATATGCACACACACACACACCTTATTATCAGTTTATAGAAAAAGACATTGGGCTTCAGAGAGATAAAGCCCAAACACCTAGATCCTTACGTAGCAGTGAATTGAACCCCTCTGTGCCTACTCTGTTTCTGCTACTGCTTGTACTGGAAAAAGTGAAGACTGAGGCTTTTCCTTTTAGTGTCATTAAAAATATTCCATATTTCCTTTCCATCAAACAAATCTGGGTTTTTTTATGTCCAGTCCAGTGTAGACAGGATGGCAATGAGGGAGAAAGGTGGTATAAACCCTTCCACAATAAATGCCTGCACTTACTTTAATGAACTAAACAAGCAATCAATTTGATCCTAGTCTCAGGACCTTTACAACAATGATGCTATTTTTGGGCATTAAGTATTTTTGGTTTCATTTTTGTTTTTCTCTTGTCTTTTAAAACATCACAACTTGCTGGTTTTTACCTACTTTGGTGATGGATCCTTCTCAATCTCCTTTCCTTCCTACTCTTGTTCTGCTCAATCTCTACAGGTTCGTGCACCACAGGGTTGGGTGTTGGGTGATGATTGCTGGATTTAGCAAATAAAAATACAAACGTCTACTTAAATTTGAGTTACAGATTTGAAAACAAACAAAATAACCTTTTTTGTTGTTTAAGGAATAAGTATGTCCCATGAAATATTTGGGGCCTACTTTTACTAAAAATAAACAAAAGAACAAAATGTCAACCAAAAAACCCATATTCTGATTTCTCTTCTCTTCTTCCTCCACATGCTCTCCTTAGTTGAGGGCATTATCCTTTGACTAATCTTCAAGCAGATGATTCCAAACCCACCCCCATACCTCCTCTCCTCTACATTCAACTGTTTCTGTGGCATCACAAATTGTTTTTCTCACACTTTACATATCCAAATAAAGCGTATATGATCAAGACCCTCCTGTATACTATGAACCCATTCAATCTTCCTCAATCCATAAATAGCTCCAACATTCACCTAGATGTTTAAGGCAAAAACCTATTAATCATATCTGATTCTTCTCTATTACCATTTTCCAATATTTAACTCATAACTAAGTCTTGGCCTTAGCACCAAATTATATTCCAAATATTTCCATTTATCTCAGTCTTCACTTCTCTGTCCCTAGCTCAGGTCATCCTCCTCTCTCTCCCACATGTTGCAATGCCGTACTAACTGGTCTCATTCATTTCTCACTTGCCCTTCAATAACACATTCTCCATGAGTTAGTGAAATTAATTTCCTAAAACTTTTATGTTGAATTATAAACCAGTAAAACCAGGAAAGCTGTCATATCAAAAGTGTACAACTCAGTAAATCTTAAAAAACTAAACATTCCTGTAACCAGAATCCAGTCAATCTATCCGTCTGCCAACAAAATTAATTACTATTCTATTTTTCTATCACCATAGATTACCTCTGCTGGGTTTTGTTATTTATTTAAATGGAATCATATAGCAGATATCTTTATCTGATTTCTTTCATTCCACATTATATTTATGAGAGTTATCTATGTTTTGAATGTAGTTTCACTTAATTCATTGTCACAGCTATGTAAAAGTCTATTGAATGAATATACCATGATATTCTATAGATTTGTTATGGTATTGTTGTATAGGCTGAAAAAATTAATGGCCATATAGTGCTTGGCACTTAGTGGGCACGTGCTAAGCAATGTATTATTGCTGCTGTGTTTATAGGGGAAAAAAGTGATCAGCAGAAGTAATCCTGAGAATCCAGCAAACACAGCGTTTCAAGTCAATCTAGTTCCATTTTGATTGGCATTAGAAGAAAGTAGGTCAAGAGAATGTCATAGACATAGAAAATTTAAATTTCAAGATTTTTTTTTTTTTTTTTGACAGAACTGTTCCTAGACTTAGGGGAAAGCTGTGGAAATATGTATTGTGGAATTACATCAAGAGGGGTTTTGTAGTCTCTTATGCCTCACTCTTGGGTAACTGGGTATTGGATACATGTTTCTTACCTTCTTTTTCCCCTTTGATCCTGATTAATTATAGCTTATTCTCTAAGATTAAATTATGTGACATTCTGCTCCTTAAAACACCTTGACACTTTCTTGTGTATAGAGGTTGAAGTCCAAGCACTTGATGTGGCCTATCGGACCCTCTCCAGCTTGATTCCCTCTTGCCATTTCCAGCTGCACCTTCCACGGCACTACACTCTTTTGAGTATCACACAAAGCCACAGCAGACTAATCCATTGCCTGAAAATTTCATAGTAGTTCATTGTTTGTCTTTGCATATTTGGGTCCCTTTGCCCGTGAAATCTTCCTCACCATCTACCCCAATCCATCTCATGCCACCTTAACTTCTCATGTTTGCATTTCAAAACTCAGCTCAAGGATCACCTGTTTGCCTCTCACCACTGAAATCTATGACCCCCAGCCCAAACTGTCCACTTTTACCTGATTTCCTTGTTTATTCTGTGCATACCATAATCACAGCATCTATTGTGATCCTCGATTGCTCTTGCTGATTTAAATATATTTCTTCCCATCTAGTTTGTGAGCCCTTTGAGATAGCAATTATGTCTAAATAATCTCTCTCTAACAACAGCTAGCAAAATGCCAAAATGCCTCAGGCATAGTTGTTTACCAGGAAGCAACAAATAACTGAATTGATGAGTACATGAACGAAGGTCAATGAAGAGGGAAACCTTAGAGATTTATTGCATGGATTTTTCTAAAATATCATTTATTTCATTCAACTTGTATGCTTTTGAAGAAACCAGAGAAAGCATGAAGTCAAATTTGGGGTTGGCAAAATATTTTAAATGATAAGGAAGCAACAGAAATGAGACTTGAAAATCATTGGTAGTCTGTATCCATGAAAAGAAACAAATAAGATTCATTGTAAAGTCCTGCATTAGGTTAAAAAAGTTATGTAGATACCTAAGAAATCCAGAATATTCAATGTAAAAACAATGCTTATGTAGAATCCTGAGGATTTCAGTTGACCGTGAAGTTGATGCCAGCAAACAGTGGAATGTGAACTTCTTATAAACCATGAATGGTATATAATAAATAATAGTTTAATGGTCCAAAAAAGGGCTTTATTTTATCCAGTATTTATGGGAACTACTGAAATTATGTGTTTGTTAAAACTCACAATTGTGTTATTTGATTAACAATTATTTACTCTTACTATATGTCATGGAAGGGTATAGTTTATTTGGCTTTGTATTTTTCACAGTACATCTTAAAATCATTTTGGAACATCATAGAAGTGAAGACTTTTATTGAGCTATATCCATAAAATGTTTATGTACTTTTATATTTAGTGCAGAATTTTACTTCTATTTTTTAGTGTGTTTCCAATACTCATACCATGGTAAATTATAAGATGTTCTCAGTCTTCCTTTCTCTCTTTTCACACATTTTCAAACCTTCAACCATGAGTATCTTTGTGAGTGTAACAGAGAGGACTAGATATCTGTAAATGAACAACTCTGTGAAAACTCAGGAAATGAAAGCAAGGGCCTTCCATTTTTTAATGTTTGCCAGTGAGAAAAACCACATTGGAAGTATTTATGCAAAATTCATCTAGATGCCCTTCGTGGCATGGGAGCCTGTTCTCATAAACTGAGTTTAGGAGAAAAAACTTCCATTCATTTGAACATATGTATGCTAATATCCTTCTGGGAAAGAAAGTTACTAGTATTGAAATATGGCAATTATCACAACTGAAATACACAAACAACTTACTCATTGGTCATATTACTTTACAAGTTTGATATATTTAAGCTTGTATTGATACTTTAATATAAATAATGTAATAAAGACTAAGGGACAGGAGCCAGAAAGGCCAAAGTGTACCCTTTACAAAGTAGAGCTACCATTGAAGATTATAATGATTCCAAACAATAAGGGTTGCCAAATAATTGGTCATCTTCTTCTCAAATGGAAAAGGCTAACTACATGAGCACACAGATCTCTCTCATGATATGAAACTTAAAATTCCTTTTGGAAGTCATCAAAAAATAAATTACAATGAACTTTAAATTATTTTATACAAATAAGTATACACCCTTCTTCTAAAGTTTATCTAATTTCAAAAGGTTATTAGTCTCTTTTGACATATAAACTACTTGTCAAAACTCATGTCAAACAAAGCTATTGTTTGTTTTTTCTTTGTTCTTTTATTTTTGCCTTTTAAAAATTGAGGTGACCACGTTGACTGTTTACTAAACATTGTGCTCCTTTGGTCTTGTATTCAGGTGACCTAGAAGCTATTATTGCTTGCCAAGTTTTAAGATGCCTGTATGTTTCTCAACATCATGACCCACAACTGTTTGTGGGGCCAGTTTAAGAAAATAAACAGCTCTGTGAGAAGTCATTCTTAGAGCTCAGCAGGTAGTTTACTAATGGGAAAAAGGAAAGCTTAAGAGCTGACCTCTTTGCTCTGCTACTGCCCTCTGTTTTGGGCTCCCTGGGGCTAGAAAGCTAAGTGAGCTAAGAAAGAACCCACTATTAAGGAGGTACTAAATGGTTGCTAAGTTCTCCTTAACAATGTCAGAAATTGTCCTCCCACAGGGGCTTTAATATATAACTTAGGTTGATAATTGCCTGGCATGAGTTTGCAACACCTGCCTTTATTATAGGAAAGGAAAACAACTCAAAGTATAGTGCCCAAAGGAGCATATGGAGCTCACACTTCATCTGGATTGGCATATATATCTGAGAATCTGCTCTAGAATCATATTATAAAGTCTTTTTTAATAGGGCAATTAAGAACAATAACCTAGTAGGAGCTTTTAGGGTTGTTGGATGGTGAGTCTGATCATGGGTTCCCAATAGGGAAGCGCTGACTGTCCAACATCCAAACCTGACATAAAAAAAAAAAAAAAAAAAAGATGCTGGGCATTGTAGGTAGTGAGACAACTGATCTGAAGGGGGAAGACAGGACCTATTTAACTGATAATATAAAACAGAGAATAAAAATATGATAACTAGGTGGTGTCCTGGAAAGATAGGAGAGAAATATTAATATCAGTAGGTGTAGACATCACATCAGACCAGAGTGCAGCTGTTTGACAATGTGTCCAGGCAGAGGAGTTATACAAGCATAATACCCTCAGACACAAATCCTGCAATCTCCTAACTATGCTCTGGAGACCGGCTGCGATAGGGCTAGTGTCAAAAATTAACTAAATAGATAAAAGCAAAACAGGTACCTGTGTTCTACATGGGGTGGATTTGACAGTATCTCATTATAACAAATCAGCTCGGAATATGTGCTCTTAAGTTCAGTTATTGCTTTTTGGGGTCCCATAAGTCTGAAAACACTGGGGGTGCTTCTGACTCAGTAAGTAGCTACAACAAATCAATGCTCATATATATGGGTGAAAATCAAGTGTCTCTAATAGTGTCTGTGTTGAGAAAATCCTAATTAAAGAGTGACTTCCATACCTTTGTTTACTGGCAAAATTCAAATATATCTCATGACTCTGAGAGGTGAAAAATTGATTATATTTGTTCTAAACTTGTTTAATCACTGAAGTGAAAATCAAATTCTTCTTTGCTCAGCTTTAATGAGCTGAGCATGAGTTACTTCACAGCTAGGATTCGGGGACCTCCTTCTGTGTAAGGACTATCTTTATTTCCTCTTCTTTTACTGTGTGGCAGCATGCTGTCATCCTTTGCTTTCTCTATCTGGAGTCCCTTGGGATGTCCCTCCTTGAGTAATTTTAATCTTTCCATTGTATGACCCAGTCCTACGCAGAGCAGGTAGCATATTGTTAGCTTCTACCCCCAAGGGATAGATCTGGAATAAATTGTGCTGCTTAAAGCATAATGACTCGTGTGCCCAAAAGACATTCTTATCTCTTTTCATCATACTCATTCCATATGCCACATGAAAGGAAAACTCCAGGCTTTCCTTTTTTTTTTTTTTTTTTTTTACCATTGACATGATGGTCCTAAATAACTTACCCTTATTTTTTTCTAGCTCTGTGTTTCATATTTTTCTTAATGCTTCTTATCTATGGACTTATTGACCTTTCATCCATTTTTTTTCATTTCACCATATTATGGGGGTACAAATGTTTAGATTACATATATTGCCTTTGCACCACCCGAGTCAGAACTTCAAGCATGTCCATCCCCCAGATGGTGTTCACTGCACCTATTAGGTAAAAAAGACATTCTATAAAAGAGACATCTTCACTAGAATGTTTATAGCAGCACAATTCACAATTGCAAAGATGTGGAAACAACGCAAGTGCCCATCAATACATGAGTGGATTAATAAAATGTGGTATATGTATACAATGGAGTACTACCCAGCCACAAAAAAACAGTGGTGATGTAGCACCTCTGGTATTATCCTGGATAGATCTGGAGCCCATTCTACTAAGAGAAGTATCACAAGAATGGAAAAACAAGCACACATGTACTCATCATCAAATTTGTATTAACTGACCAGCACTTATGTGCACATATAGAGTAACATTCATCAGATTTTGGGCAGGTGGAAGGGGGATGGGTATATTCACACCTTTTATCTATTTTGAATATTGTTTTCTCTTTAAGACTTGAAGTTTACCATTATCTGTCTAGCTAATATACTGGCTTGCTACAGAAAAACATTCATCCTTCAAAAACATACTTCTTATTTGGTGGCTCAATCTTAAGATCTCTTGGGAGTTTCTATTTTTATATTAATACAATCACAACATTTCCTACTTCAGGAATTTTTTTTTTGTTGAGGCACATTTACCTACCTATTAATATACTGTTTGAGGCTAAATATAACCCACAGGTGAATGAGATCTAGACTGAGTCTTACAGCCCAAGAACTCAGGACACCTGTGTATCTATTGAATTGCCTATGGTCCTTGTCTGAACTAGGTAGGATGAAATTCTTCTCTATTGTCAGGCTTTTCTTTGGTTTCCAAATCTACAAATCCTATTACATCTAGAATCCTGATACAAACTCCCATTCTTCTTGTCTAGGTCCCCGATTTCTTGTCTATACCTTCTGCCCTTCTGCCAGGTGATCAGATCCTGCCACTAGTTAATCCAGCCATTGAGTGCTGGAGTAATACAAAACCCAAATCTGCTTCAAAGTGGTTCTGTAGCTGATTTGCTTTACTCTCACTCACCTATATGAATAGTCATGCATGGCTTAATGATGGTGATAGGTTCTAACAAATACATCCTTAGGTGATTTTCTAATTGTGTAAACATCACAGAGTGTACTTAAAATGAACCTAGATGGTATACCCTATTAAACACCTTGGCTACATGGTATAGACTATTGCTCCTAGCCACAAACCTGTGAGCATGTTACTGTACTGAATACTGTTGGCAATTGTAACAAAGTGGTATTTGTATATGTAAACACATATAAACATAGGAAAGATAATGTAGCATGCTATGATGTGACAATGGCTACAATATCACTAGGAAATAGAAATTTTTCAGCACCATTATAATCTTACGGGACCACCATCATATATGTGATCTCTTGTTGACCAAAATGTCCCCATGCAGTGCATGATTGTAAATGTCATGAGCCCAAAATATCATTGCTTTTGTTTTCTTTGTCATTTTTCTCTGAGTGAAAGTGTGGAACAAGACTGAAGCATCCTGGGGGCCTTGATAGTAAGACTTGCTCTCATTTTCCACACCTGTCTCTGGATTCTTCTGATATTACACAAAAGGTTGATCGTGCCTATGTGGACACTGACATAGAACAGCTGAGAAATTCATGCATCCATGTTGATGAAGGTTAGTTTTCCAGGACCTCTCACCTTGTCCTTTCCCTCTTTTACAGTGCCAGGGCCTGCAGTGCAGGTGGCAGAGTTTGCCCACATTAAGACACTTTTGGTATTTTGTAGAAAGAAAAGTTCTTTCAACTAAGAACTGGATAGCCTATGTCAAGATTACTAGTAGCAATCCTTGGAAGTTGCATCACCATTCTCTTATACCAGAGGGTATTTCATTTAGGCAGGGCAGCCTTTCCAACGTGCCAAGCAATGACATTTCAATCTATGAGTAGATAGAAAGGAACAATAGAATACAACAGAAGAGGGTGTTCCACCTGGAAAAGTTTAATTTAGGATATAGGAGTTGAAGCCCATCTCTTCTATTTTCAAGCTCTGTGACATTGTACTAGGCACTTAACCATCTCTGAAGATAGATTCTTTAACAGCAAATCAGGGAAATGTATTAAAAAGATAATGAAATTAAGTTTTTTTGTAACTACAGAACACTAGACATATGAGAATATTATTGTCACATAGGCATTGTACATAGTGCTGCGATGCTTTCAGATATTAAGATATATCTCTTAACATAGTGCTTTATATTTAATGGGAAAAAAAGGTGAACACATTAAGGGCACACACAGAACTGAGTTAAAAGCCTGTCTTTACCCCTTAGGGCTAATGCCATCAATTCAAAGTTTTCCGTGAAGATGAAATGCAATGACATATGTATAGAAATTAAAATAGGAACATAGAGAGATGGAAAGGTTATAAATCTATTGAAGAGATATAAAATGTGCATTCTTTACTTTCGAATGTTGAAAAACTAATAATAAATATGTGTGAATATTTTTAACTACAAATATTAATCTCTGGCATCACTTTTTTATATATTTTTGCAAAACTTAAGCAATGCTTTAAAATAAGAAAAGGCAATCAATAGTTTATTTATAATATAATTTATCTAATAGTATTTCTTTAACATGATAGTGTTTACACAATTCTAAAGGCTTTCATACATTAACTCATTTAACCTTCATCATAACTCTTTATGACTGGGATTGTTTTTATTCCTATTTACATAGGAGGAAACATAGACAACTATGATAAGTAAATTGCCTAAGACTACAAAGTAACTAACTAGTAGAGAAAATATTTAAATCCAGGCAAAATTAGGTCCAGAATTCAAGGGGTATTGTCTCTCTCTCGGGACATGATAATTCTCAAAGTATCTCTGTTATTTCTGTATGTCTTGCAGGTGAGGCATTAACTATTTATTATTCCAGATTATCTTTTCAAGGATGCTAGTGTAGTGCACAACCTTGAAGATACGAGTTTGGAATATTATTAAATAATTTCTGGATATGTTTTCTTAAAAACATCTATATATATTAGTCTAGTAAAGAGTACTTTACAAGTTACGTTGCAAATATTTTATTGCAGGATACTGTATTTGCTGATGCTTTGTCTTAATAATCATCTGGTGGCATTTAATATTAGGTCACCACATGCCATTTTAAACTGAGAAGTATGACAAAAACATGCATAGGATGTAAAGAAACATATTGTTAGCAATGTGTCAAAAAATAACATCAAAACATTTTATTGTAAGTACTCCCTGCCTTTAGCTCTCCATACATTACATAAAGAACACCACATGCCCTCTACCCAATACAGCAAGGGTTGAGTGCAGGCTAAGTTTTAACTCAATTTGGGAAGATTATTGACTTTGTTAGTCTGTTAGAAGATAAATAGTCAAAAGTGACACAAAGATATGACCCTAATTATTTTATTTTTTTAACCGAAATTTTGAAAGATGATACACAAACATACTTTCTTCAAATAAAAATACATTCCCTCCATATTTTCAATTAAAAAAGCACTTTGTATCAAATCAAGTTACTGTGTTTTAAAAAATATTGTTGAAGTTTGAATAATATGCTAGAAACTTCAACCAGATTATTTTATGTAAATGCAATCTACATAGAAGTAGTACATTCCCTGGAAGAAAGAAAAAATTAAACTCATGTAGAAAACTCTTACAAAACAACCCTCTGGTAACAGGAAAAATGACACCTTTTATTTGTGAAGACCTTTATGATTTTTAAAACAGATTCACACATTTATCACTTGCATCTTACTGTAGTAATTATACAACCTCATCTAGTGGCTAGGATATCAAAACATCACACAACTAATAATCTTTGACATTAGAAAAGCACGCTGGAATTCTGCCTCACTGTCTTTTCAATATACTATTGTACATCTCACTTGTAAATTTGCACTTTCAAATTCATCATTGTAATTATGCCATTCAAATATGCTCGACATCTTTTGCTTATATAAAGATCAACATGCACGGACCTATAAATCCCTATAAAGGGAAAAAGAGATGAAAAATAAATGAAGGATAAGAATAAGAAGAAAGAAGAAAGAAGAGGAAAAGGAGGAGGAGGAGGAAGAGAAAAGAGATTGACAACACAAAACAGCACAAAAACAAGTTATTCTTGCTTGTAAAAGCATGATATTTGATGTGGTTTTTGCTATTGCCCCATAGTAGTTATTATTATTATTATTTGAGATAGGGTCCTGCTCTGTTACCACAGCTATAGTGCAGTGGCATCATCATAACTCACTGCAACCTCAAACTCCTGGGCTCAAGTGATCCTCTTCCTCTAAGCCTTCTGTGTAGCTGGGACTCCAGTAGGGACTCCCTACTGTGTAGAGAAGGGATCTCGCTCTTGTTCAGGGTGGTCTGAAACTCCTGACGTCAAACAGTTCTCCTGTCTAAGCCTCTCAGAGTGCTAGGATTACTGGCATGAGCCACTTCGCTGGCATGGCCAGTTATTATGTATTTTCAATTCAACCTCTGAAGTCTCTTAGAATTGACTGTTTCATCACCGTCTCCTTTATTATTCATTTTTTGCACTATGCCTAACCTGCAGGCAAGTTATAGATTCTACCTTTCTATTCATTTCTCCCCCAGCGAAAGCTACCTTTTCTCATTCATGTTTTGTCACTCTTCTCTCAGCCCTGTGTTTGCTTCTGGGAAACAGAGCCAAACAAAACCCAAGCCCAGGCAGGGAGGGAGTTTGGTGTGGTTGGCTGACAAACAGAGGTTTACAGCAGTGTTATAAATGCTATGATCTCAGTCTGAACAAACTTCTATGGGCGCAGTGAGAAGGAAATGATTCATTTTAGGCTATGAATTAAATATTATTAACTAGTAACTATAAGGGAAACAAGGAAAGCATCATAGCAACAGGGACATTGTTACTGGGTTACTAAAGAATAAGAGGCACTTGACAGGTAGGAAAGGGGGGAGGACATTGCAGGGACAGTGAGTATTGTGTGCAGAGGCTGAGCACTTTGAAGCAATATGGTGTAACCAAAGTACAATACATAAATGGAATAGAGTAATAATCACAGAAAACACCTAGTAGTGATTGTTGGCACTGATACTGTAAAAGAGGGAATGAGATGTGGAAGCATGAAATTGAGAGTGGGGAATATGTAAAGGGAATGGGCTGAAAAAAAGAGACAAATATGTTTTCTGTTTCTTTATAACCTGAACTTATGTACCCCCAAGATGAGCTGAAATAAAAAAAAAAAGTCAAAAAAAAAAAAAAAAAAACTTCCCCCATACTTTTTGGGAACTGAAGCCTACATCTCTGCCTCTGACAGGTGGTCAGGAGGGGCCTGGGGAATGTCTTTTGTTCTTTGTGTTATAGAAGATAGCTCAGCCTTCCCAGGCCTGGCGCTGGCCTCCCAGGTAAGTGGATGTCACAGGCTTTGTCTTTGACAAAGATGTGATAATTAGAATCATTAACATCATAGTCTAGAACCAAGGGCTGTCCCTTTAAAAGCTCCATATTTCTGCTTATGTTCAGGAAAATTTGGATTTTGAGATGAGAAATTCTACCATTTTCCTCCTTTGCTGACAAAGTAAAAGTTCCTCTTTCCTCCTCCTCAAACCATTTGTTCTCATTCTTCTAATGCAGCCTCAAGGACAAGTGTGGAGTTTTTGGTAACAATATAAGCGTTTTACATTTCTTAACTCATTTAGTCCATGCAACAATTTTATTAGGTACAGACCATTATCATCATTTCCAAGGTGAGAAAAGAGACATTTAGAGGTTAAGTAAACTGTGTAAGTTCACACAGCTAACAAGTGTCAGAGGCAGGATTGGAACACTTGCAACATGCTTCTAGAATCTTGACCCTTCATCACCGTGCCATAAGGTAACCTGAAAGAAGGTAGTGAAGAATTTCACATGACGTATTAAGGATTCAAGGATTTAACCACAAAAGTGAGAATCGGCTTGTTTTAAGCAAGACAGTTGTGGTAAGGGTATAGATAACAGACTGGAGGAAGAAGCGCTGAGAAGCAAGAGCCTTATTAGGAAGCCATAGAAATAATGGATTTGGTTTGGTGGGCCTGAAGCAATGGGGACAAATTTAATAAATACTTAGTAAATAAGATCAATACCATTTGGGCACCAAATGTATATAGACAATGAGCAAAAGGAAGAATCAAGAATAGTGAAGGAGCTCAGGAAATTTTACCCCAAAATATGACTCCTTTGTATAAAGAGTATTTTGAATTAAAGGCTCTTAGAGATTACCAGGCCGTAAGAGGAGGCTCTCCTTCTATCTGCATAAACTGAACTGACCTGGTCAAAAAATCAAAGGGAGAATTGACTTCCCCTCCTCTCCTGGTTATCTCAATATAATCAGAGTGCAACCAGACCCAGCCCAAGTCATTTAAAATATAATACCTGCCTCTTAGGTTAATTTGCTAGTCAATCTGTTTCCCCCATCCATTCACACTCTCTAGCAACTGTCTAGCCTCTAAACAGAATTTCCTATACTCCTCATTCCCATCCTCCAAAAGGAGTAGATAAAAATATCTAAATTTCATTGGGATAACGAGTAATCACTATGTGATTCTCCCCATGCGCATGATAAATAAACCTTTTTGTTATTGATCTGCCTTAATTGTGAGTTGATCTTTCAGCAAACTTTGGGGAGAAAGGGCGAGTTTCCTCTCACCCCTACAATGGGCTCCAGGTTCTGGGATGTGTGGCAATATGGATTGGATGACAACACCTTTTAAGTATCATGAAGAAGGATTAAGTGAGTTAGTTTGAGGAATATAAGTGTTGAGACATCAGTGGGACATTCACAGGGAAATTCCTAGTGCGCGGAGATCAGGCATTCTATTTATTTATTTATTATGTAGGGCAGGAATTTTGAAAATTATATTCATGGGAATTTTTTCTGCTTTAGAGATGTGCACTCTTCCAGTCAAAAACTGTGTCTACTCGTGTCTTACCAATGTGGTGAGGTTGTACTACAGAGAGGAAAGAGAAAGTCTTTGGAACCAGACTGTCCTTGAGTCAGAATCTCAACTGTTACTCACTAATAATAGTTTCCTCAAACCATAGAGTTAGTCTGAGGAAAATACAATCTTCAAATCAATAGACTTAGGTGAGAAAGCCAGAGGTGACACTTTTAGTTGCTATTTAATATTTTTAAGCCTTAGTTTCCTCTTCTGTAAAATGGAGACAGTCATATATACCTTCATTTGGAGAGTAAATAAGCTAAGACACAGAAAATTCTGAGTCCAGTTTTGGCATATGTTAATCACTCAGTACATGTTAGCCAGTAATTATGGTCATAGTAATAAATAATGTATACTAAATGCATGGTGAATGTAGTTAATAAATTGCTCTATTGCTAATCATAATGTGGATTAAAATGCAATAAAATATATGGATAGAGATTCCCTCTGTCTAGAAAATTCTATCCTTCTCTATCACTCAGATCTTATGCAACCTTCCAAGAGCAGTTGCAGTGAAACACCTTCAAATCCTAGTTAGGAGGACAGAAGAGAAAGTCAGGCATTTTGTAGCCCCAGACCAATTTTAGAGCACTTCTGTTACAATGGGCTAATTTATAATTGTATATGTGGTTAAAAGAGTCTTCTAATCAATTTTGAGTTCCAAAAATGTAAGAGTCATGCCTTATTCATATTTGATTCTCCAGTAACACCAATGACAGTGCTCAGTAAATATTAAATTCGTTAGGTTCAATTCCTCCATCATAACCCATTTCTGTAACTTGATCATACGGAGAAAACTGCTCACAACATATGAAAAACAACAGCAATATTGCAGTTGCTTGATTTAGATCACCATAACAGATGTGTGAGTGAGTCTTGCGATCTGCTAGCCATGTGCATGTGAGAGATATTTCATTTTTCTTAATTCATTCATTTGCATAGAGAAAAATTAAGAGTTCCTTTTGTTTATATACAGCTGAAAAAAAAAATGCCTTTTGCTTTGTTCAACTGGCACTAGGTTGATACTTTCCAAGTATGCATTTATCATAAGAACAGCCCAAGGAAACAAAAGGTCAATCCAACTCTCCAATATAAATCTTCATAAAATCTAGAATGTTAATTACCTACTGTCTTGGGAATTTATGTCATATATCTACAGGAAAGAAAAACCTGATATGTTCTATATTTCATGTATGTATTTTATGCTCTTATTCATATCCTGCATGTGCATAAAAATACTAATTGTATTAATTATTTAAGGAAATAAATTGAATACGTCACTTTATTAGTTTAGTCATCCAGTGCTTATGTGTGATAATATTTTTTTTGTTAAAAAAAAATCAACAATAACATTAAAGTTAGCATTACAGTTCCTTTAGATGACCAACCCTGGGTCTATTTCTTTTTCTTTACTAGAAAGGTTCATAAAAATTTTGCAATATATACACACACAAAAACATGATAAATATGAGTTCCCCTTATTATAGCCTTATTTATGTTTAAATTCATAGATATATCATTTATCAATTTTGATTTTTTAATTCAACATTAGTTTCTGATTCCTTTCAATGTTAACATCAAGAGATTAAAATAACTAACATGTTTCTTTTAACTGACATATAATATTCTTTCTTATGAATATACTGCATTTTATTTACTCATACTCAACAGATGTTTGGGATTTTTTTTATTTTTTAAATTACTTTAGAGACAATGCTGTGATGAGCAGCTCTTTATAGGTTTCCGTGAGCAAATATGAAAGAGTTTCTCTCGGTTATATATGAAGACGAGAAAGCACCAGGACACAGAGAATGTACGTTTTCAAATGGGAAGGGCCAAACGTCTCTTCAAAGCAGCCGTAATTAAACTAACTCCAGCCAGGAACAAGAATTTCTATTCTCTCACATATTGCCTTATGTGTTACTGTCAGACTTTTTAACTTCTCAGTCTGAGGGATAATAGCAATATTGTCAATGATATTTTCCTGTTTTAATTTGAACTTTCCTGCTTATTCTTGATGGTGGGTATGTTTTCATATACTTATTGGCCTCCTGAATTTTCTTTCTGTGAATTGGCTGCACATATTATACATTTTTTTTCTATTGTATAGTAATGATGATGGTTCTGGTGGTAAAATACTAATTTTCTTTGTACAACAGCTACCAAAAATTGTCCTAAGATATTTGACTTTGCAGTCAAAAATAAATAAATGGGCCCGGGCACGGTGGCTCATGCCTGTAATCCTAGCACTCTGGGAGGCCGAGGCGGGTGGATAGCTTGAGGTCAGGAGTTTGAGACCAGCCTGAGCAAGAGCGAGACCCCATCTCTACTAAAAATACAAAGAAATTATCTGGACAACTAAAATATATATATAGAAAAAATTAGCCGGGCATGGTGGCGCATGCCTGTAGTCCCAGCTACTCGGGAGGCTGAGGCAGGAGGATCGCTTGAGCCCAGGATTTTGAGGTTGCTGAGAGCTAGGCTGATGCCACGGCACTCACTCTAGCCCAGGCAACAGAGTGAGACTCTGTCTCAAAATAAATAAATAAATAAATAAATAAATAAGTGGAAAGAATAAAAGATAGAAAGAAAGAAGAAAGAAATATCTAGTAACAGCAATTTCTATGCTATGTTTATATTACTTTTCAGCTGTTAGAATCAATATGTGGATA
Source organism: Lemur catta (assembly GCF_020740605.2). Taxonomy (NCBI): domain Eukaryota; kingdom Metazoa; phylum Chordata; class Mammalia; order Primates; family Lemuridae; genus Lemur; species Lemur catta. Next base: position 83,683,066 of record NC_059131.1, read on the forward strand.
AACTATGGGAGACTTATCTACAATTACAAAATAGAATAAAAGTATGTATGCTAATGATGAAAAATAAAAGTCCTAAGGTGGAGAGGTTCATAAGATTTGGGTGAGCTGTTGTCCTCATTAAACAAAATGGTGATTCCTGGGATACTGTGTATGATTGATGGGATAGAACTATAGGTGTAAGAATGCTATTTGAATTTGCAGAATTAACCAGCAGAGGAAATGAATATAAATAGATTTAAGGTGTAGGATGAAAGGACACAGGAGAATGAGATGGTATAGATGGGAAATTTTCCTCCATTATAATAGAAATTCAATAGAAAACATCAAAGGGTAATCATTAAAATACACACATATTATTGTGAGATATAGACTGGAAATGTAGTAGATTTGAGAAATGGACCTGCTTTTTTCAGTCTATATATTATTGAATATCCTACACATGTGCTAAAATTACTTTAATTTTTTAAATGCAGCCTAAAATAAAATACAGAAGAGACTAGAGTTGTCACATATCACTAAAATGAATGGGTAAAGTTACTGTTTTCTTCATGACCAACTAGGGTATATTACCATAATGCAAGTTGATTTATATCAGAAAAGTAAAGTAACATATGGAACAAACAATGAAGAAAAGCATATAATAATCTCAATACATTCAGAAAAAGCACTTGACAACATTTAGTGCCCATTTTTGACAAAAACTCTCAGCATACTAGGAACAGAAAGGATATTTCCCAGCTGAACAATGAACAAGAGCAAAAACACACAGCCAACATTTCTATAACAATTTATTTTTCAGAGTAGTTTTAGGTTCACACCAAAATTGAGCAGAGGTACAGAGATTTTCCATACATCACTGGCCCCTGCCCATCCACAGCCTTCTCCACTATCAAAATTACCAGAATAAGAAAATGCATGTTCCTTATAGATCAGATCGCAGACCAGGTCAAGGGTTCTTGAACACTTAACATGGCAGCCATTGGAGATTACATATAAATTCCACCACACAATGGGAAAAATGTAGTTAAAATGACTCACTACGCAGCCTAAAATAGTGAGTCATTCTCAAGTGGACTTCAAGTTTTCAGAATATATTTACACGTTTAAAAAACAAAATTTAAAAACAATATAGAAGAGAATACTTCTTAACTGTTGAGATAAACCTTTAAGAAGTTTGCAAATCAAGACTCGTTTGGTGTACAAACTATTTTTCATGGAGATACTTTTTAACGTCTTCTATATATCTTCCCAAATTTACTCTGACACCAGTCCCTTATGATTTGATCCAGTAAGTAGCAAAGCTATTTTCTTAGGAAATTAGGAGACTGGGTTCTACCTCCATTCCTGCCTAAATTAGCTGTGAACCCATTCAAGTCAAACCCAAACTACATTTCTTATTATTTAAATGAAAGATAATTGATGAGTTGGTACATTAACTCTATGAAATGGTTTTCTATTGCTTAATTTGATAATCATAATAATGATATAGCACCGTCAAAATGTGGTTATGGTATAAAAACATAAATGGTTTTATTTAATATGTGGCAAAAAGCAAAATATAAACTTGGTTATGCTTTAATTTTGAATGTGCAAAACTCTCTATGCCCCCTGGTAATGAAACTACTTACATGACATATTAACAGTTATATATCAATTTCAGCCAGATTCTGTAAATAGAGTTGACAGATCAGGTAAGCAAGCATAGTCCTTTGGAAACTGGTAGTGTTTGCAGTCACAAAGCAGGAATCAGAGATCTGTATCTGAGGATATTGCAAGAGCATATTTACAAATGTGTAAAATAATAAAGATGAGCAATTATTAATATTTAGGGTAAAAATGAGAACATATTATTTCAACGAATAATTTTCAGGGACAAAAAAGAAAAAAAACAAAACCATTAAACTGATTTACTTATAAAGTTACATATTTGCCAATCAATTTAGACTGATCGCATTACAACTCCAATGATTTAACATGATGGAACAAAATGCATTATTTCATCCATCATTTCTCTCCTTGTAAATAACACCCTAAAACATACAGACACAACGTTAATCACACTTGATATGGAAGAGAAGGGAATTTGTATTCAGACATGCCTGAGTACACCACAGATAATTTGTCTTTTATCTGGTGGCATGGATGAGGCTGCAGCCTGGGTCCACAACCTTGAAGATACAGAAAGTATCACTCAGATACTCACTGGGATATGCAGAAGTCACAGAGAAGCATTTTACTGAACTCATCTTAGAAAGAAATCAGTTATCACTGTCTGTGCCCCTGCTACCTTTGTCCAGGCTATTGCTTGAATTATGGCAAAAGGCTCTCCCTGCTTTCACCCTTAATCCTCTTGCAGCCTCACAGAGCTGTCAAGAGTGATCTTTAAAAATACAGACTAAAGAGCTCTAGTTATATAAGGTTATATGAATTGACTCTCCCACTAAATACATTAAATATACCAGATTAAATATTTGTTAATTACTACAAAGGCTTTAAAGAGCTGAAAAGATAGTGTAAAAATTGCCAGGCCAAATTTTGGAGAGATATTTGAATCCAAGTACATAATCAAACTACTGGAGCATCAAAGATACATTAAGGGGGAATTTACGAATACTATTAAAGACCTACTTGAACTTAAGGTTGTATGATTTACTGGGGTGATAAGGACAGAATTTTAGGCACAGTGACTGTCCAATGAAGACAATCACATAGCCACTCTTCAAACATTAAACTGAGACCAAGACCATTAATTACAACTGCACAGGTAGTGAGTGTACTGTGAATCCACTGGTGCGGGGGGTGGGTATGTGGGCATTTTGATACATTACAGTATAAATTGTGGCCCCTGAAATTGTACAGTACATAACATGTAAAAACCACAGGAAATAGCTTACTGGGTCTCAAAAGGCTGCACCCTCAGGATTAAACCCTCAAGATAAAGGCAAACCTGAATTAAACAATCCTACTTGAAGTCTAGGCTAATATAGATAAGATTGCCATACTGCTGACCAAAGCAAAGGATGAAAAAGGAAATGAAGAGAAAAGTTACCAACATTGAGAAGTTGCATCCACAGACCAGCCTTCACGTGCGTTGCTTGAGTATCTCATGTGCATCATGCGAGAGGGTCAGGAAATGTCAAGTTATAGCTTCAGTTTGAAGTGGCCTCCAAATGGAGGTGATGTTCTCAATTACCTAACAGAGGCCAATAGAGCTCTGAAGGAGGGCAAATTTATCCTAGTTGTTATGAAAGCTCAAATATATTTTTTTCAAGAGCAAGGACCAGTGCTTCCTCATGGTAGCCAGGGACATGATAAAGGAAGCAACAAAAATGAGTAACAGTGGAAAGAAACAATAGAACACACAGACTTCAGCTACAGGAATTTGCAGATGTGCATAATAAAGCAGTAATGGTGTGGTAGATTAACTGCATAAATGGCCCAAATTATTCACCCTGTTCCTGGATTCGTGCTTTTCGCTACTTTATTAGTCCTGCCATAAAAGGCAGAGTCCATTTCCCTATCTCTTGAATCTGGCTTGTCTTGTGCTTTGTGGCTAATAAAATGCATTATGCTCTCTATGATCTATGAGAATATATGTAATACTAGCGAGTCAGCTGGAAATTGACAGTCACATGGAGACAACCTGACACAGTCCAGTCAAAGGCATCTTATGCCATCCTAAAACTAGCTGAACCACCTCTAGGGAAGCAAGCCCACATTAGACCAGAAGTGCCCCGTAACTGAGCCCATCCTAAAACACTAACAAACAGATATAGAGCTAACTAAATATTATCCCAATTATAAATTTCTTGCCTCAGCTCCGAATTGACCCTTTGGAAACAATACACAATTCTTTTAATCATTTCTTCTTTATCATGAGCACAATCTTAAGTTTTCACAGTTGAGGATGCTAGAGGGGTGTTTCAGAAGGAAGTCTCTCCCGATTCTGGCAACTGCTTGATTGGTCACTAGCACAGATGTGAGGATGTGTCCAGAACATACATCCCTCAACAACCCTGGCCTGGCCAGTGATCTTCAAGTGACCCTTCAACATGGACACTGGATGTTCCAGGCCTACCACACTCAGCTCTGTGCCTTCTCTATATCTTAAGGAGTCCTTCTCTTTTTTGACATCTTAAAGATATTTTATAATTTTTCATATATATATATACATATATATATATGTGAGTATGTGTGTGTGTTTAATCCATATAGAATTTATTTGGGGATGCAATATGAGTTAACTACATTATTATTCCATGTGGACAAGAATACTTATCCCTACATTGTGTACAGTAGTTACCCCTTATCTGTGAGATGTATGTTCTAAAACCTCTAATGGATGCCTGAAGCCACAGATAATAACAAATCCTACATACACTATGTTTTTTCCTGTACATACATACCTAGGATAAAGTTTAATTTATAAATTAGGCAAAATAGGAGATGAACAACAATAACATAATAAAATAGAATAATAATAGCAATATACTGCAATAAAAATTAAGTAAATGTGTGCTTGCTCGCTGTCACTCTCTCATGCTCACTCTCTCTCTCAATCAAAATATCTTTATATTTTTGGACTCTGGGTAACTGAAACCATGGAAAGCAAAACCGGAGGGAGAAGGGAGAACTACTGTATTAAACAAATGACATTTTGAGCAGATTTCAAGTCACCATAAATGCTTGAGTTCAGTTTTTAGGCTTTCTATCTCAGCACATACATCGTGTTGAGAATACCATACCACCTTGAACAAGACAGCTTTAAACATCTTGTGTTTGGTAGTGCAAATTAAGTTTTCCTGTACTCTCCCCTCTCCTCTAGAATTATCATAGCTAATTTTAAACATTTATATTTTTAATATAACTGTTAGACTTGCTTGATAAATTTGATACCAAAGCATACTTTGATTCGAACTCTTTCAATGTATTGATGAATAAAGGAAGAATGATGTTGTGATCTTGGATGTTTCAATGATACTCTGTGTCACTTTATGCCATGGCTAAGTTCCCACAAGTGTGTCTTTTGGGGCCATTTCAGAGCCTATGCCTTTCTCTGTGGCATAGAAGTCAAGACCACATGGTTGCTTGTGAATGGACTGCAGTTTCTCAAGAATTTGTTGCAGGAAAAGCAAAGAGAACTGCTTCTAAAAGTCCTCCTCTACCATTTCCTCATACATTAACTTTTTTTCCCTTGTATTTCAAAGCTTTTATTTCATCACAATCTCTTTGATGTGAATTTTGATGGTAGAATTAATGAAATTTGCCAATGTTACTATTATCAATCAAATTCGTATTATGGTACAAACATAATCTAAAATGCTTCATTACACAATAAGGCAGATGGTCAGCCATACACACTGGAATAGACCTACCAGTTATTAAAATATTGAATTATTTCCATGACAAGTAGTAGATAGCCACTTCCCAAGTGTCCCGGTCCCTCTTCGTCCAGCCATCTGAGCTGTGCTTTTCCCCTCAGCATTCTTCTCAGCTCCTCACAGTCTAGCAAATAAGAGGGACCACTTGGCCCAGTTGGAGGCTCTGGTTCCCTGTACCAGTGCTGTAACCAGCATTCTTTATGAGGGGTCAGTGCCTCTCCTATGCCAATCATTAATATTTCAAATATCATTCCTAGAAGTAATTCTCCCATTTTACAAATGAGACAATTTAAGCTTAGAAACATAGACAACATGATCAGAGTTACACAGATTTTACATGTCATAGAATTCAACACAGCTCTGCAGCATGTGCTCTTAATCAGATGCCACAGATCATTAGATAAAAATGTCTTTTGAACCATCCCTCATCATTGGGAAAGATTGTAGACTTCTGTTTCTGGAGTTTCAAGAATTTATCTGCTATAGTCTTCATTTATTATTGGGTTGAGATACAACCATAAATATGTAATACACAAATTATTTATGAATTTTAGTAGCTTTCAGACCCATCTGTTTACTGATGTCCCTTGACTCTATGAATCATTTTGTCCAACCCAGGAAAAACAGGATTTATCAGCTAAGTGTCAAAATCGCTTTATGTTGCCATAATTTCTCATAATGAAATATATCACCTTTAAATTCAAAGTTGGCAGCAGGGAAGTGAGGAAACAACATTGACACACTGTCTAAGAATACTACTGTCCTGCAGCAAAAAAATGTTTGTTAAACAGAAAAAATTGAAAAGAGTGCAGCATCTAAATTTATTTGAAACAATTATTTCTGATCATATTTTACTTTGTTCAATGAATGCTTAATAAACTTTTCTAGTAATACAATAAAGACAGAATTGGTTATAATAGGATAATTCATATTGGCTACACTAATAAAAAGTAAATGTGCAATAATAGAAATGTTATTTCACAAATTATAATATGTACACTAGATTGAATATTTTGCAGTTATTTAAAATTATTACTGTGGAAAACAAGTAGTAGCCTGTAATATTATTATAAGGGTAAGTATAAAAACTTGAAAATACAAAAATGTATATACCCATTTTTGTTTTTAAACTTGATATTTTCCTTGTGTCTTCACTTAGTTGAATTTATGAAACAACTATAGCCAAATTATTGCTAAACCTTGCCAATATTTAATTTCACTCATTTTCTGCTGTCCTTTCCTTCTATAAGTTATTCTGTTTTGATTTAGGTAAAAAGTTATTGATATTTGGAAGCTACAATTGGCCATGATTCCTACCATAATTTAAGGATACTTGGTCTACAGTGAAAGAAAATAAAACCCTATGTAAGAAAAAATTGAGATCAGAAATATCATATCCTATAGCAGTTGTGGTCTCTGCTTAAATTTGTCCGTAAGTCCTAGATATGTCTTTTTGCCCTTAATAAAATTTTCCAGTGAAAACCATATCTGGATTCCATGAACTAAAACTATAATGTTCATTATAAAGTCTCAGTGGAAGACACTGTTCCCAGAGAAGACTGAATAAGAACAGAAGTAAGGAAAGATGGGGCCAAATTGTGTGAGGGTGAATGCAATTTGCGAAACCTTGAGGTGATGGTCATTAAATGAATGCACATTTAAACACTTCCTTTTTCTTTATCACTAGAAAAAGCATATTATAACACTCACAATTTGGAGATAATGCCTTGGCCTTACTAACTGGTACTGCTATCTTAGGAAGCAACTAACTAAACATATATGATATTTAGAAGGGTGTATTTTTATACTTGGAAGCAGTATTGCTATTTCTGGATGAAGTCTTTCCATATATTGGATTATATCCTTCAGTAATATATCCTAAGTAGGAAATTGTAGGAATCCAGGTAAGAGAGAAAAGTAGCTCATATCAAAAGGGGCTTTGTAAGGGTAGGGAGTTGTCTAATTCTGAATATATTTAAAAAGTAGAGCTGACAGAGTGCAGAGGGACTGACTGTGGGTTTGAGACAAAGGCAAGAGTTAAAAATGACATCAAGGTGTTTGGTTTTACAAACTGGAAGTTTGAGGTTTATGCTAACTGATATGGAGATATTGTAGGCAAATGGTTTTGAAGAAAGTACCAGTAGTACAGTTTTATACATCTTAGTATTCAGCTGCCACAAAATATATAAACTTGCCCTTATCTATGCTCATCCACATATTTTTCCTTCTTGTCATTAAAAAAAGAGATGATCTAATGCTAATAGCTCCACTTTGCTC